>NC_047113.1:45809970-46103707 GCF_902500255.1 Thalassophryne amazonica | reverse complement strand
AGTTGTCTAGTGCTTGCTCTGGGGGTCGACAAGGTTAATATGGAGTGACTTGGGCCAAGTTTGCTGTGATTTGGCGCTTTATACATAACATACTTATACATGAATTGAAATGTAATTGAATATTGAAGTGTATGTCTGTGTTGATATGTAGCGTGTTGTGAATTTGCGTATATGTTGTTATGACTGTTATAATTGTTGGACTCATTCTAGCAGGGGTGGGCGTTGATAAGCTTTGCTTCTGCCCACACCCTTCAGACTCACAGGCTTGTTTATATAACATTCATATTATTGGTATGTTTCTGTTCTTTCGCATTTGTGTGTGTGCCGAATAAATCCATTCATTCATTCATTCACAGTGCAGATGAGTCAAGTATGGGAAATAATTGGATATTTTCTGCATGCTAAAAATTTGTTTTACTGTCCAAGTTGGAACAGACAATCAAAAATACAGACACCTATAGATTTTCTTGTCTGCTATGCCATGGATGCTTCTTGAGAGGTCGGTCTCAAGAAGCATCCATCTGACCAAACATTGATTTCTTATCTCTCACTACCATACTCTTAACCCTTTGATGCACAGCATTGGTTAAAAATGACCCGGCCGAGTTTTTATTTTCTGTATCTTTGCAATAAATTAATTCCACTGTTTGCTATTCAAGGTATTCCTCAATGAACTTGTTTTTGATCATCATGCATTCTTTTTATTTTTTTTCCTTTATTTATTTTTTTTTTTTTGAATTAAACCCTTTTTGTATCGCTACCCTTCTAATCAATCAATCAATCAATCAATTTTTTTTATATAGCGCCAAATCACAACAAACAGTTGCCCCAAGGCGCTTTATATTGTAAGGCAAGGCCATACAATAATTATGTAAAACCCCAACGGTCAAAACGACCCCCTGTGAGCAAGCACTTGGCTACAGTGGGAAGGAAAAACTCCCTTTTAACAGGAAGAAACCTCCAGCAGAACCAGGCTCAGGGAGGGGCAGTCTTCTGCTGGGACTGGTTGGGGCTGAGGGAGAGAACCAGGAAAAAGACATGCTGTGGAGGGGAGCAGAGATCGATCACTAATGATTAAATGCAGAGTGGTGCATACAGAGCAAAAGAAAAAGAAACAGTGCATCATGGGAACCCCCCAGCAGTCTACGTCTATAGCAGCATAACTAAGGGATGGTTCAGGGTCACCTGATCCAGCCCTAACTATAAGCTTTAGCAAAAAGGAAAGTTTTAAGCCTAATCTTAAAAGTAGAGAGGGTGTCTGTCTCCCTGATCTGAATTGGGAGCTGGTTCCACAGGAGAGGAGCCTGAAAGCTGAAGGCTCTGCCTCCCATTCTACTCTTACAAACCCTAGGAACTACAAGTAAGCCTGCAGTCTGAGAGCGAAGCGCTCTATTGGGGTATATGGTACTACGAGGTCCCTAAGATAAGATGGGACCTGATTATTCAAAACCTTATAAGTAAGAAGAAGAATTTTAAATTCTATTCTAGAATTAACAGGAAGCCAATGAAGAGAGGCCAATATGGGTGAGATATGCTCTCTCCTTCTAGTCCCCGTCAGTACTCTAGCTGCAGCATTTTGAATTAACTGAAGGCTTTTTAGGGAACTTTTAGGACAACCTGATAATAATGAATTACAATAGTCCAGCCTAGAGGAAATAAATGCATGAATTAGTTTTTCAGCATCACTCTGAGACAAGACCTTTCTGATTTTAGAGATATTGCGTAAATGCAAAAAAGCAGTCCTACATATTTGTTTAATATGCACTTTGAATGACATATCCTGATCAAAAATGACTCCAAGATTTCTCACAGTATTACTAGAGGTCAGGGTAATGCCATCCAGAGTAAGGATCTGGTTAGACACCATGTTTCTAAGATTTGTGGGGCCAAGTACAATAACTTCAGTTTTATCTGAGTTTAAAAGCAGGAAATTAGAGGTCATCCATGTCTTTATGTCTGTAAGACAATCCTGCAGTTTAGCTAATTGGTGTGTGTCCTCTGGCTTCATGGATAGATAAAGCTGGGTATCATCTGCGTAACAATGAAAATTTAAGCAATACCGTCTAATAATACTGCCTAAGGGAAGCATGTATAAAGTGAATAAAATTGGTCCTAGCACAGAACCTTGTGGAACTCCATAATTAACTTTAGTCTGTGAAGAAGATTCCCCATTTACATGAACAAATTGTAATCTATTAGACAAATATGATTCAAACCACCGCAGCGCAGTGCCTTTAATACCTATGGCATGCTCTAATCTCTGTAATAAAATTTTATGGTCAACAGTATCAAAAGCAGCACTGAGATCTAACAGAACAAGCACAGAGATGAGTCCACTGTCCGAGGCCATAAGAAGATCATTTGTAACCTTCACTAATGCTGTTTCTGTACTATGATGAATTCTAAAACCTGACTGAAACTCTTCAAATAGACCATTCCTCTGCAGATGATCAGTTAGCTGTTTTACAACTACCCTTTCAAGAATTTTTGAGAGAAAAGGAAGGTTGGAGATTGGCCTATAATTAGCTAAGATAGCTGGGTCAAGTGATGGCTTTTTAAGTAATGGTTTAATTACTGCCACCTTAAAAGCCTGTGGTACATAGCCAACTAACAAAGATAGATTGATCATATTTAAGATCGAAGCATTAAATAATGGTAGGGCTTCCTTGAGCAGCCTGGTAGGAATGGGGTCTAATAAACATGTTGATGGTTTGGATGAAGTAACTAATGAGAATAACTCAGACAGAACAATCGGAGAGAAAGAGTCTAACCAAATACCGGCATCACTGAAAGCAGCCAAAGATAACGATACGTCTTTGGGATGGTTATGAGTAATTTTTTCTCTAATAGTTAAAATTTTGTTAGCAAAGAAAGTCATGAAGTCATTACTAGTTAAAGTTAATGGAATACTCAGCTCAATAGAGCTCTGACTCTTTGTCAGCCTGGCTACAGTGCTGAAAAGAAACCTGGGGTTGTTCTTATTTTCTTCAATTAGTGATGAGTAGAAAGATGTCCTAGCTTTACGAAGGGCTTTTTTATAGAGCAACAGACTCTTTTTCCAGGCTAAGTGAAGATCTTCTAAATTAGTGAGACGCCATTTCCTCTCCAACTTACGGGTTATCTGCTTTAAGCTACGAGTTTGTGAGTTATACCACGGAGTCAGACACTTCTGATTTAAAGCTCTCTTTTTCAGAGGAGCTACAGCATCCAAAGTTGTCTTCAATGAGGATGTAAAACTATTGACGAGATACTCTATCTCCCTTACAGAGTTTAGGTAGCTACTCTGCACTGTGTTGGTATATGGCATTAGAGAACATAAAGAAGGAATCATATCCTTAAACCTAGTTACAGCGCTTTCTGAAAGACTTCTAGTGTAATGAAACTTATTCCCCACTGCTGGGTAGTCCATCAGAGTAAATGTAAATGTTATTAAGAAATGATCAGACAGAAGGGAGTTATCAGGGAATACTGTTAAGTCTTCTATTTCCATACCATAAGTCAGAACAAGATCTAAGATATGATTAAAGTGGTGGGTGGACTCATTTACTTTTGAGCAAAGCCAATAGAGTCTAATAATAGATTAAATGCAGTGTTGAGGCTGTCATTCTCAGCATCTGTGTGGATGTTAAAATCGCCCACTATAATTATCTTATCTGAGCTAAGCACTAAGTCAGACAAAAGGTCTGAAAATTCACAGAGAAACTCACAGTAACGACCAGGTGGACGATAGATAATAACAAATAAAACTGTTTTTTGGGACTTCCAATTTGGATGGACAAGACTAAGAGACAAGCTTTCAAATGAATTAAAGCTCTGTCTGGGTTTTGGATTAATTAATAAGCTAATGCACAACACGGGTAAAAAATGACCCATATCCATTTTCTATGTTTTTTTTTCATGTATGATTGAGTGTTTCTATGATATACGTATCTTTGGAATAAATTAATTTTATCATTTGCTATTCCTATTTTATTTTCCTTTATTTTCTT
Source organism: Thalassophryne amazonica (assembly GCF_902500255.1). Taxonomy (NCBI): domain Eukaryota; kingdom Metazoa; phylum Chordata; class Actinopteri; order Batrachoidiformes; family Batrachoididae; genus Thalassophryne; species Thalassophryne amazonica. The sequence goes on along the minus strand of NC_047113.1, from coordinate 46,099,718 downwards.
TATCAACAAGGGGAAGTGATGGTCTAGTGGTTAAGCGTTGGGCTTGAGACCAGAAGATCCTTGGTTCAAACCCCAACCTGACCGGAAAATCACTAAGGGCCCTTGGGCAAGGTCCTTAATCCCCAAGTTGCTCCCGGTGTGTAGTGAGCGCCTTGCATGGCAGCTCCCTGACATCAGTGTGAGCGTATTTGTGTGAATGGGTGAATGTGAGACATAATTGTAATGTGCCTTGAGCATCTGATGCAGATGGAAAAGCGCTATATAAATGCAGTCCATTTACCATTTAAGCACAGCTTTTGTATTTCTGCACAGGGTTCAACTATAAACCGAAGTGGTGCACAGTGCGGTGCGAAAGGTCCTATCTGACCTTATGTCCTGAAGTCCAAAGATAGAAATGAAAATCTTCTAGTACTGTTTCTGGTCTGACTCTGTGCTGAATTGTTGATTCGTGAAATTATTCTAAAATGTTTGTTTCATTGATGCACTGTATACATGTTACAAATGTGAAATAAACTTATTTAAAAGAAAAAATAATGTACAGAACAACCACTTAAAATGTGGCGGATTCAAGACTTATTTTGTTTCATATTTCCCCTGCATAATTTTCAATTGAAAAGTTTGAATTCCCAAGTCACAATATCACCAGGCTGGGGGCATTCACTTCAAAGTGTGAAAATCTCACCTTGTCCTTCAGATTCAGATTTTGTCACCCCTCTATACTGTCAAAAAAAAAAAAAAAAAAAAAAGGTCCAGCTTTCCTCTCCAAGTCAGCAGGTGCATTTCTGGAAAATGTCTTACTGCATTTCTCAGCGTGTGTTACACATTTTAGGAAAAGTAGAAACATCCCGATGGCTGGCTGACAGTGAAATGAACACTGCTTCGTCTGATAACAAAGCATAGCTGAGCTTTCATTCGAAAGTGAACCTTCGGATTTAAGCCTGGTTCACACGGAAAGATAATTGAGCTGATATCGGACCCGATCTTCCCCTTCCGACAATCTTAAGGACTCCCCAACAATCGTGATGATAAAGATAATCTTATCGGATATTCCTGACATGTCTGGTGTGGTAAGAGTGCTCTGATCTGCTCGGAAGGACGTCAGGAACGCTCCGATCGCAAATCGGGGATATTCAACATGTTGGATTATTTTGGCCCGATATCGCAGCATGTATAGTGTCCTCTGAGCACAAACAAGCACGCAGCATGCTGAATGTGACATGCAGCCAATCAGAAAGCGAGGTGACGGATGTACAGAGCGGAAAATAAAATCTAAACAGCTGTTCTGACTTACCAGAAAGTCTGGTGGTCGCGCTGTCTCCACTCCTTTAAAGAACGCCTTTTTTTTTTTTTGTATCGTTTTTTCCCTCTGTTTTAAATAGTCCACAAACTATCTCCATCTGTTTACTCTGAAGTCACGTTTAATCTCGAGAGACTTTGCGAGATTTCCTGTCTGACCTGAGAATGTTCGTGTGTGATGTGTTGATTTGACCGTGTGGCTGAACACACACCGTACGACCAAACCTGTTAGAGCTATGTTTTTTGTTGTTGTTGCTTTTTTATCTCAAAATCTCAAATGGATTTCTTACATTGGAAAAAAAAAAGTCAGAATTTTATTTTGAGGAGATAATGGACTTTCTATCTAATGTGCCAGAATTGTGAGAGGGGTTTGTAAGGAGCCCCATGACACTGGCTGGCAATTGCGTGCGTGGGGACTCTTTGGTGGAGTGGACTTTGGAAATCACGAGTGAGTGCCCCCCCCCCCCCCCCCCCCAGTGTTCCTCTGTGTAGCAGTAGGCTTTATTTCTATTTTACTTTGAGAGTCTGTCGTAATGTCTGTTCTGTAACAGTGCAACATACATACGAGGGCTGTCCATAAAGTATAGGTCCTTTTTATTTTTTTCAAAAACTATATGGATTTCATTCATATGTTTTTACGTCAGACATGCATGAAACCTCGTGCGCATGCGTGAGTTTTTCCACGCCTGTCGGTGACGTCATTCGCCTGTGAGCACTCCTTGTGGGAGGAGTCGTCCAGCCCCTCGTCGGAATTCCTTTGTCTGAGAAGTTGCTGAGAGACTGGTGCTTTGTTTGATCAAATTTTTTTCTAAACCTGTGAGACACATCGAAGTGGACATTTTATCCGGATATTCCACTGTTAAAGGAGATTTTTTTAATGAAAGACGTGTGGACGGGTCCGCGCGTTGGGACGCAGCCGGCGCGGAGCGGCGGCACAGGAAAAACACCTCCGTGTTGATAACCATTTGTAAAATCCAGGCGGCTTTTGATGGCTTTCAGTGGAGTGAGTATATGAGAAATTGTTTAACAGCTGGACATGTTCCAACTCGTCTTTAAGGCTTCCAACAGAGGTGTTTTTCCTGTGGTGGAGCGTCGCGGCGGCTGCGAGCCGACGCGCGGACCCGTCCGCACGTCTTTCATTAAAAAAATCTCCTTTAACAGTGGAATATCCGGATAAAATGCTGAAACCGACTTCTTCTGAAACTTCTCTGTTCTCTCACGACGTCCTGGATCAATAGAGCCTGAAATGTGGAGGTTTTCAGCTTGAAACAGGCTGATGACGCCACCTGAGAGCGCAGCGCGACGTCTCGCACCGTGGGAAGTCCTTAAAGCGACAGTGTCACCTCAAAATCTCTCATCAGCCGTTAAAATTTTCACTGAAACCAGCTTAATTTTCGAACCGTGTCCACTTCGATGTGTCTCACAGGTTTAGAAAAAATTTTGATCAAACAAAGCGGCCAGTCTCTCAGCAACTTCTCAGACAAAGGAATTCCGACGAGGGGCTGGACGACTCCTCCCACAAGGAGTGCTCACAGGCGAATGACGTCACCGACAGGCGTGGAAAAACTCACGCATGCGCACGAGGGTTCAAGCATGTCTGACGTAAAAACATATGAATGAAATCCATATAGTTTTTGAAAAAAAATAAAAAGGACCTATACTTTATGGACAGACCTCATACACACCTCTTCGCGGTTATTCAGACCGTTTGTCAGACAGCCTGCTGTCTGATCTGTCTGATCACAGATGTGTTTTGATTAGGGATAGGTATTGATAAGATTTTATCTTTTCGTACCATTATCGATCAGATTCCTTATCGATTCAGTTATTGATACCTCTTGTGAATTTTCTGTGTATTAAAAGTAGTAGGCTTTACAGGTTTTCTTTGTCAACAACATTTTATTGAGTCTTAAAGTAAATAAATATGAAATTGGTCACCGGATCCTTGATCCTTAAATAATAAAAATACAAATAAAAAAAAATAAAATCTGTAGTTTGTCGAAAGCATTTCCTTTCAGTCATTTTGGAGTGAAGGTCATTCTATACCTCTGAGCTGAGCTCAGCTGGCTGTTGCTTGTCAGTGCAGGACGTCTTATTTTGGGAGGGAAAAAAAACAGTTTTGATCAAATGCAGTTTATTGTTCATATTACAATGTTTGGAAAGAGGTGTCATTAGATTTAAATGGCAGTTTGCTTTGAAGTTGTTAATTCCGACCAGACTCTATCTTTCTAACTTGACTCGGCAGAGAGCTACGCAGCGTTTGGAGCTGTGTGAATGGAACGGAGGACGATTCTCGTTTCTTTCTCGCAACAACACAGGAGTCCCAGTTAGTAACTTTAATCTGCACAAAAGTGACTCATGATTGACATATTTTAATGGCTTTGAGAAGGGTTAAGAAGCAGATTTGCTGCTTCTGAAAAGCAGTGAAGAAAAGAAGCAATGGGTCGGAGCACTGCTTCTTTGCTTCAAGCTTCAAAGCAGAGCCATGCTGCAGAAGCAGTTGATTGCAGACCCGCTGCATGGGTCTGCAATCAACGTAGAGAAATCATTTTCCAGACAAACACCCTCAAAGACAAAGGCCCCTCTGAAGGACTGATAAGGGAATTGTTGAGCAAAGAGGCTATTGATGTTGGTGGATCGAATAATTTCTTAATGATTCTCGAAAAGAACCGGTTCCGATCCCCAACCCTAATAAGCGAAGTGTGCATCGCATCTGCGCATGCATGGGTCAGACGGGGGCAAAAATTCCAGCTCCCAAACTCAAACCACTCCCATTGAATTTTGTATACAGTAGCATTAGCGGACTGTAAAAGTTAAGGCTTTTACAGGGATTGCTTCAAAGGCTTTAAGCCTTAAGCGACATATACAATAATGACAAGGGCGCATTGTGCTGTTTTCAAATGCTTGAACGGAATTCATAGGCTTGAAAGTTGGCTGAAAACACACGACTGCAAAGCTCCACTGAGTCCACACAAAAACAGAAGGAAGAAGAAATGTGGTCGTAAACGTCCGTTCATTCTACATAATTTCACCACAGAAAAGAAAGATCCAGATGGACATAAAAGACGGACTAAAATGGTAATTTTCTTGCACACGTTTATTTTGTCAATATCCTGAAACCGTGCTGCCATTTTTGTGCATCGGCTTATGACCGTAATGTCGCGCCATGAATAACGTGGTGCGTACTATTGTAAAATTGGCATGTTCTGTAAACAAACTGCATGCATGCACATATTGTATGTCTGTCAACTTAAAACAAACGTGACACCAAAGAGGTTATATGTGGGACTCACTGTCGTTGTCATTACGAAGCCGGCGGAGTAGCGATTTCTCATCCCTGCTTAGCAAATATTCTGCAATATCCACAGTTTTAGTCTCTGGACTTCATCTAACCATCCGTCAGTTGCCTTCAAGGGGTCAGAAATTTGTTTCTCTCCAACTATCAACAAGGACCGGTCTTTTTCGACAGCAGCGCGCTCTTCCTCCTTCATCGGCACTAACGGTACTTTCTGTACAGATGCAGCACACGCAAGCACAACCAGCTCTTCTTTCCATTTCTGTCCACTGCCGTACGTAGTCCTGGTTGTAACAGGCAATCCGCGGCGCTTACAAAAATGCTTTAAATCGTCAACTTTCCAGCGGTTGAAATGATCCAAATCACAGCACTCCTCGCTGCTTTCTGCCGCCATAGCTTGTGGGTTGGTAACCGAAAGATTTAGCCTACCCATAATGCAACGCGCGGCCTGAGATGCGCACTTCGCTTATTTTGACAGTTATATCCATGAGAACACTTAGCATGCACAAAGCTAACCATGTACTAAATTAATAGGCTGCGTTTATGATTAATGGACGTGCATGCGCACCGTTTTTGCAGAGTGGAAAGCGGCTGTAAGTTTTCTCACAGTAGCAAGCGGCTGCTGTTTTTTCTACGAGTGCATCAAAATTAACAGTCATCACTTAAAAACGAGTCATCATAACACGACGTCCTACTTATGGAAACTTTGTAATTAATCTGTGGCTCCGTTTTTAATGTTGGAAGCTACATTCTATTCAAGCGCGTCCTGGGATGTTTTCCCTCAAAGAAACGCTATCGGAAACACTTGGAAATGCTATACTTTAAGTGCAACATGTCCTTTAAAACATAGAGGAATGGAAATAATGCTGGATGCTGCCACCCTCAATGCCTACATCAACTTCACAGCATCCTGATTATATGGGTGGTGTGAACCATACACTGGTTATTCATCAAGGAGCTGAGCAAAGAGCTCGTCATGCCGCATATGAAGAGGCGCTTGGAGGGCACGCCCAAACTCCAAAAGCATATTCTTGAGGCAGTGGGAAGACGTGGGTTAAAAAAAATAAAACACAACCACCACCTAGCCACAAGAAGCCATCAGACAGGAGGGCCAAAGTCAGAGGAAGAGGTGCGTGATCTGCCCAGTTTTCAAACAGAGAAAAGTCAGCAGCTGGTTTTGCCAGTGCACCAGGCCTGTGTGGAACACAAGCACTTAGTGATCATTTAACCTGCCAAAAATTTAGCCTGCCAAAAAGCTCACTAATTCATATACCTCATATTCAACTTCATTATGTTTGTCTGTTTTGCACCTTTTTCTTATTGCACATTTTATTTTACTTGCACACTTCATTTGCACATTTTTTTACTGTGATTTATTGAGTGTTTAGTTTATATTTATACATGCTGTACAGAGAGAGTGCAGCTCAAACCGAATTCAAATTCCTTGTGTTCTTGCGGATACTTGGCTAATAAAGGCCATTCTGATTCTGATTTGTGAGGCATGTACAAATTAATATGGCAGTTTGTGCTCTAGCGATGTGTTCGGCTGTATTTTATTTTGTTTGGTCACATTTCACCAGTTTACAATTGTTAAACTACAGATACAACCCCTGGCAATAATTATTGAATCACCGGCCTCGGAGGATGTTCATTCAGTTGTTTAATTTTGTAGAAAAAAGCAGATCACAGACATGACACAAAACTAAAGTCATTTCAAATGGCAACTTTCTGGCTTTAAGAAACACTATAAGAAATCAGGAAAAATAATTGTGGCAGTCAGTAATGGTTACTTTTTTAGACCAAGCAGAGGGAAAAAAATGGACTCATTCAATTCTGAGGAATAAATTATGGAATCACCCTGTAAATTTTCATCCCCAAAACTAACACCTGCATCAAATCAGATCTGCTCGTTAGTCTGCATCTAAAAAGGAGTGATCACACCTTGGAGAGCTGTTGCACCAAGTGGACTGACATGAATCATGGCTCCAACACGAGAGATGTCAATTGAAACAAATGAGAGGATTAGCAAACTCTTAAGAGGGTAAATCATCACGCAATGTTGCAAAAAATGTTGGTTGTTCACAGTCAGCTGTGTCTAAACTCTGCACCAAATACAAACAACATGGGAAGGTTGTTAAAGGCAAACATACTGGTAGACCAAGGAAGACATCAAAGCGTCAAGACAGAAAACTTAAAGCAATATGTCTCCAAAATCGAAAATGCACAACAAAACAAATGAGGAACGAATGGGAGGAAACTGGAGTCAACGTCTGTGACCGAACTGTAAGAAACCGCCTAAAGGAAATGGGATTTACATACAGAAAAGCTAAACGAAAGCCATCAACACCTAAACAAAAAAAAAACAAGGTTACAATGGGCTAAGGAAAAGCAATCGTGGACTGTGGATGACTGGATGAAAGTCATATTCAGTGATGAATCTCGAATCTGCATTGGGCAAGGTGATGATGCTGGAACTTTTGTTTGGTGCCGTTCCAATGAGATTCATAAAGATGACTGCCTGAAGAGAACATGTAAATTTCCAGTCATTGATGATATGGGGCTGCATGTCAGGTAAAGGCACTGGGGAGATGGCTGTCATTACATCATCAATAAATGCACATGTTTACGTTGATATTTTGGACACTTTTCTTATCCCATCAATTGAAAGGATGTTTGGGGATGATATCATTTTTCAAGATGATAATGCATCTTGCCATAGAGCAAAAACTGTGAAAACATTCCTTGCAAAAAGACACATAGGGTCAATGTCATGGCCTGCAAATAGTCCGAATCTTAATCCAATTGAAAATCTTTGGAAGATGAAGAAAATGGTCCATGACAAGGCTCCAACCTGCAAAGCTGATCTAGCAACAGCAATCAGAGAAAGTTGGAGCCAGATTGATGAAGAGTACTGTTTGTCACTCATTAAGTCCATGCCTCAGAGACTGCAAGCTGTTATAAAAGCCAGAGGTGGTGCAACAAAATACTAGTGATGTGTTGGAGCGTTCTTTTGTTTTTCATGATTCCATAATTTTTTCCTCAGAATTGAGTGATTCCATATTTTTTTTTCCCTCTGCTTGGTCTAAAAAAGTAACCGTTACTGACTGCCACAATTTTTTTTTTCCTGATTTCTTATAGTGTTTCTTAAAGCCAGAAAGTTGCCATTTGAAATTACTTTAGTTTTGTGTCATGTCTGTGATCTGCTTTTTTTCTACAAAATTAAACAACTGAATGAACATCCTCTGAGGCCGGTGATTCCATAATTTTTGCCAGGGGTTGTACAGTTCAGTTCAATATCTGTGTTATCTGATATCAGAGGTATGTGAGACAAATAGAGCTGCCACAAATGACTATTTTGATAGTCGACTAGTCAACGATTATTTTGTGATTAGTCGACTTGTCGGATTATGCGTAAATTGCATCTTATTGCATTTTATCGATTTTCATACCGTTAAAGAGTTCGCTTATCAATCCGATTTCTTACCGATACCTCCTGTGAATTTTCTGTGTGCTACAAGTAGGCTTTACTGTTACAGACCCGTTGCAGGGTCTGTAATCAATGTAGAGAAATGATCATTTTCCTGACAAACACCCCCAAAAACAGCTACTCTGAAGGACCGATAAGGGAATCGTTAAGCAAAAAGGTTATTGATGTCGGTAAATCGAATCATTTCTCAACGATACCCATCCCTAGTACAGAATGTAATGATCAACTTCCATTGTTCACTCATGTTAGCCAGTATCTGTAGTTTCTCCAAAAATATTAGTTCTATCAACATTCTGTTTTGACAGTGTTCACCCTTGACCCAAAATACATCAGCATACCAAATGTCAGCTCTCCCCAATTTCTCCGTGATCAAAGCCATACACACGCACGTACACAGAGGCCACTTGGCTTTTAATACATAGATTGTGTTGGTTAATTTACATTGGCTGCTCTAAACTTTGCATTCTGCCACCAGTAAATGCTCATGTTCTTGGCTGTGTATAGTGGCAACAGTGAATTATCTGCTGCATGGAGAACAAGGACAGATTAAAGATTGCGGGGTCCCCCCCTTTAAAAAAAAATAAAAAATAAATAAATTAATTAATTTATAAAAAAAGGTTATTGCTAAACTATGAATTGTGATGAATTACAACATTGGTTTTATTATCACCACAACTTTGTCTATCAGATGGTTGTATTTGGATGGAAGGAAGTTTTGTAGTTTTGGTCTATGGTTGCTGAATTTATTTATATAGAGGAGGCTAGTTTTATGCTTGAATCTGAAAGAAGTGTGGGTGGGAATGCGTATGATGGTTGGTTGTTCAAAGCATTGGCGTTATTCAACCCCTGGCAAAAATTATGGAATCACCAGCCTCGGAGGATGTTCATTTAGTTGTTTAATTTTGTAGAAAAAAAAGCAGATCACAGACATGACACAAAACTAAAGTCATTTCAAATGGCAACTTTCTGGCTTTAAGAAACACTATAAGAAATCAGGAAAAAAAATTGTGGCTGTCAGTAAGTTACTTTTTTAGACCAAACAGAGGGAAAAAAATAAGGAATCACTCAATTCTGAGGAAAAAATTATGGAATCATGAAAAACAAAAGAACGCTCCAACACATCACTAGTATTTTGTTGCACCACCTCTGGCTTTTATAACAGCTTGCAGTCTCTGAGGCATGGACTTAATGAGTGACAAACAGTACTCTTCATCAAACTGGCTCCTTTCTCTGGCTCCAACTTTCGCTGTTGCCAGATGAGCTTTGCAGGTTGGAGCCTTGTCATGGACCATTTTCTTCAACTTCCACCAAAGATTTTCAATTGGATTAAGATCCAGACTATTTGTGCCCATGACATTGACCCTATGTGTCTTTTTTTGCACTGAATGTTTTCACAGTTTTTGCTCTATGGCAAGATGCATTATCATCTTGACAAATGATTTCATCATCCCCAAACATCCTTTCAATTGATGGGATAAGAAAAGTGTCCAAAATATCAACGTAAACTTGTGCATTTATTGATGATGTAATGACAGCCATCTCCCCCGTGCCTTTACCTGACATGCAGCCCCATATCATCAATGACTGTGGAAATTCTCATGTTCTCTTCAGGCAGTCATCTTTATAAATCTCATTGAAACGGCACCAAACAAAAGTTCCAGCATCATTGCCTTGCCCAATGCAGATTCGAGATTCATCACTGAATATGACTTTCATCCAGTCATCCACAGTCCACGATTGCTTTTCCTTAGCCCATTGTAACCTTGTTTTTTTCTGTTTAATGATGGCTGTCGTTTAGCTTTTCTGTATGTAAATCCCATTTCCTTTAGGCGGTTTCTTACAGTTCGGTCACAGACGTTGACTTCAGTTTCCTCCCATTCGTTCCTCATTTGTTTTGTTGTGCATTTTCGATTTTTGACACACATTGCTTTAAGTTTTCTGTCTTGACACTTTGTTGTCTTCCTTGGTCTACCAGTATGTTTGCCTTTAACAACCTTCCCATGTTGTTTGTATTTGGTCCAGAGTTTAGACACAGCTGACTGTGAACAACCAACATCTTTTGCAACATTGCGTGATGATTTACCTTCTTTTAAGAGTTTGATAATCCTCTCCTTTGTTTCAATTGACATCTCTCGTGTTGGAGCTATGATTCATGTCAGTCCACTTGGTGCAACAGCTGTCCAAGGTGTGATCACTCCTTTTTAGATGCAGACTAATGAGCAGATCTGATTTTGATGCAGGTGTTAGTTTTGGGGATGAAAATTTACAGGGTGATTCCATAATTTATTCCTCAGAATTGAGTGAGTCTGTATTTTTTCCCTCTGCTTGGTCTAAAAAAGTAACCGTTACTGACTGCCACAATTTTTTTTCTTGATTTCTTATAGTGTTTCTTAAAGCCAGAAAGTTGCCATTTGAAATGACTTTAGTTTTGTGTCATGTCTGTGATCTGCTTTTTTTCTACAAAATTAAACAACTGAATGAACATCCTCCGAGGCCGGTGATCCCATAATTATTGCCAGGGGTTGTATAAGATGAGGGTTCGCCGGGCCTGTGTTGGGGAGAGGTGACGGACGAGAGCTCTGCTGTTTGGCATTTTTAATGGTTTTTGCTTAGCTCTTGCTTTGCTTTGTGTAACGCTGATACTGTCAAATCTCAGAAGCTAGGCTAGGTCCTGATCAGTACTCAGATGGAAGACCTCTTAAGAAGACCAAGACTATTATTTCTCAATATTAAATACAATATGTTGTACATCAAATACTCTGTCACGTTAAATACATTTATGCGCTTAATACTGCTTCAGGGTTCTCCCCAGACAATGAAATAATGGTGCCACGCTGTTATACGCTCATCATAGCGCCATTATACTGTGGCCTCATCTTGCAATGTTTTTTTGATTTGACAATTTATTCATCAGTCATCATCAAAGCCATTTAAAGATATCGATCGTGACTCACCTTTCTGCTGATTAAAGTCACTAACAGGGACTCTTGTCTATTGTCGTGAACAAGTAACAAGAATCATCGGTTTCACACCGCACATTTTTTTTTTCTTTCATTCATGATTAATGTGTCTTTTTCATGGAGCAGCAGCAGCGCAAACGGCTCTCTTACATGGACTGGACGCTTCGCCAGTTTGTAAACTGAAGTTATGTTCCCTCATGTAAAGGGGAAAAAAATTGGTAAAAAAAAATAATATCCTCCGTGTGTTGTTTTTGTGGGGTTTCAGTGATTAAACACTTTCTCTCCAAATGAATCGTTCTCTGCCGCTGCTACCGGCTCACCAACAGCAAGTTAAAGTTATGGTCCCTCGTGTAATCGCAAAAATCCGTGTGTTGTTTTTGTGGGACTTCAGTGATTAAGCGCTTTTCTGCCAAATGACGACTTCTCTACCGCTGCCACCATCTGTTAATGTCTGTTACCGACTACGTCCCTCCTCCAGGGCACAGGCCCGACTGATGAAAAGCTCTCTCTCTCTGTGTGCTCAGCTTGCTCCTGTAGTGCTCCTGGCCTGCATTCACAAAAAAAAACTTTAATATTCAACTTCTTTGGGTTAGGGTTAGTATTTGGATGGGGTACCTCTTAGGAAGACCAGGGGCTGTTTGTTTTTGTAGATGTTGTGTCAGGAAGGGCATCTGGCGTAAAACGTCTGGCAAAATCTGAGTGTGGTTCTATTCTGGATCCACCATGGAGACTCTGAACAAACTTGGGCAGCTGAAAGACAAACGACAATTATTGATCAACTTTTTGAACTTGTTTCTTTTGCATTGGAGACTGTTACAGATTAGTTCTGAAAGCTATACTAAGCTTAGCTCAAGTTGCAAATTTAGTTCGGGAAAATGCACAAAGGCCACAATGTCAAGAGCTCCTTTCTGTCTGGCTAATGCATAGGTTTTGGCTTGGACTGAAAGATTCAAAGCAGACACTTTATATTCATTCTTGTTTTGCTTTCTTCTTTCAGTTTTAAGTGTCTTTAAATCATGCCTCCACCTAAACAATAACACAGGAAGATGATATCCTTCAGTAAAAATACTTTAGCTTCCCCAATGTTCTCCTCTTTGACTTATCTTCTCTTTTGTAACAAACATTTCTGCACAAATTTGATATTTTTTCCCTGTTCAGCTGTGCCTTCCTCTCTAGCTGACCACTGTCTCCGGTTTCTGCTTCTCTCACATTCACTGCTGCCTCTTACCCATCTATAATTCACAAAAGGAGGACACTGTTTTTTTTTTCCCCCTAGCATAAAAAGCCTGATCCTAAACATTATCTGCTAGTTTAAACCAGTATATAGATCCACCATTATTTGCCTCAGTATTCCGTTTATTTCTGGTCAAAGAGCTGATCTTTCTTGACCATTTCAATGGCTATGGATATAATTTCCTACCTTGCTGACAAATGGCAGAATTAAAAAGATTAAGAATCATAGATGGTGTATTGAAAGTAGTGAAAAATGTAAATATTAAGCAATATTAACAATGCTTGTGTGTGTGTTTTCTGTCTGTGTGAATTTTTTTTTTTTTCTTTCCTCTTGGTGTTTGTTGCTATTAACCCTGGATTGGATATGGCTGGACTGGATTTACTACTTCTGGTCTGGTGTGGTACTGCTCCTCTGCGGTTTGCTTTGGCCTATGCATCTCTGCCCTTTTGGTTTTTGGCAGGCATCGGTAAACTGTCCACTGCCGATGGTAAAGCTTTTGCAGACCCTGAGGTGCTACGGCGACTGACTTCATCTGTGAGCTGTGCCCTGGACGAAGCTGCCGCTGCCCTAACCCGTATGAGAGCTGAGAACACACTCAATGCTGGCCAAGCAGACAAGTATGTATTTCATTCATATTGACACTGCTATGTATCATTTTATATCATACACAGTTTATCTTGCACAGTTTTCATATTTACCATATTTTCCTGAGTGCAAGTCTGTTTTTTTTTTAACTAGTATGGAATCTTACTACTTAAATACTGAAAAAAAAAAAAAAAATCACACATTGTTGGAGTGATTTATTATCATTAATAATAATGATGGTGATGACATTCATGTATCAATGCAATAAACAGAAGAAACTCAAATAACAAAACTACACTACAGCAAAGCACAAAATCCCAAATTAGAGCTGATATAAAAAATAAATAAATCAGTTGAACGCGTGTTTTTATTGTAGTATTTTAATGCTGTGGGTCAGTGGTCCGTGTCCATCGGTTTTCTTTTGTCCAAACTCAATCAGTCAACATCTACATTTATCTTGCTTTCTTTAGGAATTTAAAAGTACTTATGTTGAGTAACGGTGCATGCTGTGGTATGCACATGTGCTACTCAGACCCCGTTCAAATTGGGTTTGGCAATCTGGCTTGATCCGGATTCGAGCCGGATAGGGTTTTTTTTTTTTTCCCCCCTTGAATCTGAATGACACAGATCCGACTTAAGCTTGTTCTCCATCTGGCTCAACCCACCACAAGGGATTCCCCAAGATCTGAATGCAAATGTGGCTACAATCTAGCTTAGGGATCATGACATCAAACTTCCTCATTACATCTGTGTGCTCACTGTCTTTTCCAGTAAAGCAAACAACCATTTTTCTCTGCATTCTCATACTCACTCACTCACACACACACACACACACACACTCTTCAACATCAGAAGACCCGTCACAATGGTCATTATTGCAGAATGTCTGTCACCTGCAGCAACAAACTGCAGGTGATGACTTGAGGTGCCATCATTTTTCAATGATAGTGTCACGGACAACAATTTATTAGTAGAAAGCTACAGCAGAGTTTGGACCTTTTCCACAGCATTCTGTTAAAACTGGAAACCCTGGCTCTGATGGCAGTTAAAGTTAACTTTTTGAGAGGTTCAGAATGAATTACTTTGTGATATTACACAAATTAGTCATGCTTACCTGTTTAAAATCAGATGACTTTCTGCACTTAAATAATCCATGTCTTGCTGTCCATTATTCTTCCTTGTTAAAATAACATCCCGTTTGTTTCCATTGCTCCGTTAAGCAGCTAGAGTTGAAAATTTTAAACTTTTAAGTTGTGGTGCACTGCTGCTGTGGTCACCTCCAGAGGTGACAGCTATCTGTTATGAAAAATGTACATCGAGAGTTGGATTATTTAAGTGCAGAGAGTCGCCTGGTGTTAAACAGATAAGTGATTGTGATATTTCAGACTGACATAACTTTTTGTGAGGTTCTAAATTATACTTAAGCTACCCTCAGAGCCAAGGTCTCTTGCTTTAGTGGAACACTGTGAAAAATGTTCAAATTATTTAATCTTTCAATACATGATGTCACTTCCAGTGACGTCATGTACAATCCCAATTCCAGTGAAGTTGGGATGTTGTGTGAAGTGTAAATAAAAACAGAATACGATTTGAAAATCCTCTTCAACCTACATTCAATTTAATACACCACAAAGACAAGATATTTAATGTTCAAACTGTTAAACTTTATTATTTTTGTGCAAATATTTGCTCACTTTGAAATGGTTGCCTGCAACACATTTCAAAAAAACTGGGACAGTGGTTTGTTTGCCACTGTGTTACATCACCTTTCTTTCTAATAACACTCAGTAAGTTTGGGAACTGAGGACACTAATTGTGAGTGTCATGATAAAAGTAGTATCCCCAATAGGCTCAGCTGTTCACAAGCAAAGATGGGGCAAGGGTCACCACTTTGTGAACAACTGCGTGAAAACATAGTCCACCAGTTTAAGAACAATGTTTCTCAACATTCAGTTGCAAGGAATTTAGGGATCCCATTATCTACAGTCCATAATATAATCAGAAGATTCAGAGAATCTGGAGAACTTTCTCCCCGTAAGCGGCAAGGCCAAAAACCAACGTTGAATGGCCGCGACCTTCGATCCCTCAGGCGGCATTGCATTAAAAACTGACATTCTGTAAAGGATCTTAGAGTGGGCTCAGGAACACTTCAGAAAATCTCATTTGAAATGGACAGACGCAAAGTGGAAAAGTGTGCTGTGCTCTCATGAGTCCACATTTCAAATTGTTTTTGGAACTCATGGATGTCGTGTCTTCCGGACAAAAGAGGAAAAAGACCATCCAGATTGTTACCAGTGGAAAGTTCAAAAGCCAGCATCTGTGATGGTATGGGGGTGTGTTCGTGCCCTTGGCATGGGCAGCGTACACATCTGTGATGGCACCATCAATGCTGAAAGGTGCATTCAGTTTTGGAGCAACACATGCTGCCATCCAAGCAATGTCTTTTTCAGGGACGCCCTGTTTATTTCAGCAAGACAATGCCAAGCCACATTCTGCACGTTACAACCGCGTGGCTTCGTAGTAAAAGAATGCGGGTACTAGACTCGCCTGCCTGCAGTCCAGACCTGTCGCCCAGTGAAAATGTGTGGTGGATTATGAAGCACAAAATAAAACAACGGAGACCCCGGACTGTTGAACAACTGAAGTTGTACATCAAGCAAGAATGGGAAAGAATTCCACCTACAAAGCTTCAGCAGTTAGTGTCTTCATTTCCCAAACGCTTATTGAGTGTTGTTAGAAAGAAAGGTGATGTAACACAGTGGTAAACAAACCACTGTCCCAGCTTTTTTGAAATGTGTTACAGGCATCCATTTCAAAATGAGCAAATATTTGCACAAAAACAATAAAATTTATCAGTTAGAACATTAAATATCTTGTCTTTTGTGGTGTATTCAATTGAATATAGGTTGAAGAGGATTTGAAAATCATTGCATTCTGTTTTATTTACGTTTCACACAACGTCCCAACTTCATTGGAATTGGGATTGTATCCTGGGTGTGTTGACTAGCGTGGTTGGTTTTGTCGTAAGTTAGCTTAGAGAAATACTTTGCTTTTGCTGCACTGTCTAGGTTTCAAACGTATTCGGAGACCATCAAATCACTTCCTAAACCCAAAGGCGCCATACCTTCTGTATTTCATGGTATCAGTTTACACGTGCCCTTGCCAACCACGTCAATGCGCATGTGTCAGTGTTTGTAAATGAGAAGTATCGCTATTGTCCGTGTTATCATTGAAAAAGGACAGCACCTCATGCCGTCACCTATAGTCTGCCACTGAAGATGACAGAAATTCTGGGATGTTGTTTTTTTTTTTCCTGACACCTACGTCTGAACACAGCATAAGTGTAGATAAAAACATACAACATCAAATTGGCTAGAAATTGAGTTTGGACTCGTGTAGGATGAGCCTATTTGAAAAACAGGTCTGAGCACCATCCAGCTAGAAAGCAATCTGGATTGCAAACCCGAATCTGAATGGGGTGGAAGTTCTAGTCTACTGTTAAACGCAGGGAAACGCTATGTAAAAGGGGTTCCACTTGCAGAAAAAAAAGGTGACTTATACTCGGGAGGGACTTGCATGTTGTCTTTGGCCCCCAACCCCAAGAGAGGCTTTTTTTTTTTTCTTTTTGAGATGGGCTGCACTTGTACTTTGGAAAATACAGTAGATATTTTAAAGGTGTGTCCTCGATAAACTGTGTCTGGTGTTTTTTGTTATTGTTGTTGTTATTTATTTATTTATTTATTCCCCCTTGCCTGTAGTAATTGTGTAGTTATGAGGCGTGTATATTTTCACCTGTCACAGTCGCAGTAATTGTAGCAGTCTGGTTATTTTCAGCCGTAGTTTAGCCGAGGCGTGCTCTGATGGAGATGTAAATGCTGTGCGGAAATTACTGGACGAAGGGCGGAGCGTCAACGAACACACAGAGGAAGGAGAGAGCTTACTGTGTCTTGCCTGCTCGGCTGGCTACTATGAACTTGCACAGGTAGGTAAAAGGAAGCCTAGGCTATCAGATGTGATTTTTACTCATATCGTTGCAGGCAGTCAGATTTGTATAATTAAATAATCATGCTATAAATGAAATATGGGATTGGTCTGTATCCTGCAAGTTGGTAGTTATGGGACACATTTTATTTATTTATTTTAAATAAACCCTCTTTTTATTTTTCATACATAGGTTTTGTTGGCTATGCATGCCAATGTGGAGGACCGGGGCATCAAGGGTGACATAACACCACTTATGGCTGCTGCGAGTGGGGGCTATGTAGACATAGTCAAACTGCTTCTTGTCCATGGGGCTGATGTTAATGCACAGTCCTCCACAGGTAAGACCAAACTAAAGCATTTCTCACAGTTCGTATTACTTCTTCCATGCACTGTCTGGGTGGTCCAGACAGGCTTTAATTTGTCTCCTGTCCTTGGCCTCTCAGGTAACACAGCTCTGACGTATGCGTGTGCTGGTGGCTTCGTGGATGTGGTAAAAGTGCTGCTAAAAGAGGGTGCTAACATTGAGGACCACAATGAGAATGGGCATACACCTCTCATGGAGGCAGCCAGTGCAGGCCATGTGGAGGTGGCAAGGGTACTGCTGGAGTATGGCGCCGGCATCAACACACACTCCAATGAGTTCAAAGAAAGCGCTCTGACACTCGCCTGCTACAAAGGTCAGAATTCTAATAGTCTTATGACCCATTTGGTTCAGTAATTGTATAATATTAATATAGTCTTCACAGATATCTTGTTCATATTGTTAAAAGGCAGAGACGTTTATTTTCACTTGCTTTGCAGGCCACTTGGACATGGTGCGGTTTTTATTGGAAGCTGGAGCAGACCAGGAACATAAGACAGATGAGATGCACACGGCACTAATGGAGGCGTGCATGGTGAATATTTGCCCCACACATCTTCATAGTTACCTCATCTGGTCAATTCACATTGCCAAATATATTAAGACAAGGGCTGCGACAGCTGAGTAATTTTACAAGTAAGTATTATTTCTTTTGATTGGCGCAGTCTGATAAGAATCTGGCTTTTGTGGAGTTCACACAGACCTATAAGCAACATATTTTGAGTACCAGGTATACATGTCACCAGTTACACTGCACTATGTAGAAACACTCCAAATCAACACACAGAGCTGTTGGAGACAAATCTAATACTTTCTTTGTTCCTGCTGCAACCAGCAGTAAGTGAAATGCATAAAGCAATTAATGGTGACACATTTTGGTGTGCACTTCAAAATAAACACTGTAAGTGCACAGTCTTTTTCTTTTGTTGATTTTTCTTTCAGGTGCCTATCTTCCTCAGTCATATCAGCCATCTCCCAAATGCCTTTCTTTCTAAACCCTAATACCTTCGCTGTCCGTCTGATATACTCACACCTTGAGTCCCTTTTATTCAGAGTAGCGACATGACGAGCTGGAAAAAAAAAAAATTATCTGCATGTAAATCCAACTATTTTATTTATGAAAATGCCGGGTTGTTGTGCATTTGGATGCATAAATAGACACAACAAGGTGTTCAAGATGTACAGATTCCCTTCAGATCCGAACAGAAGAAAAATTTGGGAAATTAAAGTTAGCCTTGTGGGATGGAAGTTTTGCAGTTTTGTGGGTCAAAGTTTTGCGAGGTAAATTTATTTTTCAGTGCCACATAAAATTATTTCTTATTTTTAGTAACACAACATGAGTTTGTGATTACAGATTAATGTACCACATTAATATAGCCTTGGTTTTACAAAAAAAATAAATTGAAAGCTTTATTAAAAATTTTCAACTGTAATTTAAACTGTTCCAAAACTAAAAATGAAAGATATGTCACATATTCTTATGTGCATCAAAATTTTCGTGGTCACTGTCAGTAATGATGATTCCTGTATTTTACTCACATTATTTTAATTTTCTGTTTTAGTTGTAATGTGAGCCTCTGGCTATTGGTTGGGAAAGATTTGAGCATTCATTTTTTTAGTGTTAGTATAATTTGTTTGTAACCCCATCTCTACCCTGCAAGCAAAAATTTGGGTGTGTACATAGGAATTACACTATCCATGAGTCTTGCAACCTCTTCAACCAGTTTATCAATTTCAGTGACGCTTCACACAATGGTAACACATAATGTGATAGTGTGTGAAGAGGAAAATAATTCCAGCCCATTGTTTAAGGGGAGATAATTAGACTCTTTATTTGAAAAATCTAATTTACCCCACACCTAGTGGACACGCCAGGGCAGGAAATACAGAATTGTGCTCTTTCTGTCTGCATGCGTGACTCAAGGCCCCCCCAACACTATAACTTACAAATGCCTTTTCCAATTATTACATTATTGATTTGCATAATTATATACATTTCCTCACCCTTTCAGCTTTTAGGCTATCTGGCTGGATTTTACAACAGAGCCACTTCAAACACTTGGACTCTGTACGTTATGTTGTTGGTGGAAAATGTCTATAACCTCTGGCTGATTGGCTCCAAAATTTCAATGCATAATCATATGCTAGATTTCCCCAACCTTTGAATTTTTGGTCCATACAGAAATGTGCTCTCTCTGTGCGTCTGTCCTTATGAGTGCGAGTTACACATGAATGCTTCAGTTACTCCTGGTGTTGCTGACTGAACGGTTCCCCCTAAAAATCAGTCCGCTCTGCCTTCACTGCACATGCGTTATTGGCTGCGGTTCGCGGATTAACACCTGGTTTTTGCTTCAAACTGCCCTCCAGTCATCATCTATCTCGGTGACAGATGTCTGAAGCTTTTGGTACAACAATCATTTCCACATAAATTCAGCATTATTTCATCATAAAAGACAGAGGAAGTGATCATAACGCCGTGGCTACTCGAGCGGCTGGCTGATGCGTTCACTGAGCGTCTGTCATTTCAAAGCATCACCAAGTATCGCCTCGTTTCTGCTTAAAACTGACTTTAGAATGATTTAAGAGGTTTTACCTTGTCATCTGATAGTTAATAATCCCATTAATCCATTTGATTGCTTTGGGTGTAGAGAGTCCATATCATACGAGCTTCTGAGCTCTGAAATGACGCATGCGCAGTGGAGGCAGGGCAGACCAATTTTAGGGGCGGGCCGTTCGGTCTGCGACATCGGTGTGGGATATTCTGCTACAGACTGCCTTATTTGTCAATGACGTAAAAAATGACTTGTGGAATTCTTTCGTTTGTCCATTTAGGTATTGCATTACAAAAGATTTGCCACTGTAGATACATTACTTGCAAGCAACTAGTGGGGGTGGGGTATAATTTTGTGAGCTTACTTATAGATCTTGAGGTGCTTATCTCTACATTCTTCGTGTGTCTCGCTGTCCCAGGATGGCCATGTGGAGGTGGCACGGCTGCTGTTAGACAGCGGTGCGCAGGTCAACATGCCAGCTGATTCGTTTGAGTCCCCTCTCACGCTTGCAGCCTGTGGTGGACATGTGGAGCTGGCAGCCCTACTCATAGAAAGAGGAGCCAACTTGGAGGAAGTATGTAAAGGATGTGTACACCACCGTGCATGGAAAAGCTTTGGGAACATCATAAGCTAATTTTGGCTTCCCGTGTGTGTGTGTATATATATATTCCCCTATATGATTTCACATTATGCAAATTTTGACAAATGTGAGGAATGAAGAATCATTTGTGTTCCCAAATAACCAAGTAATGCAGCAAAGGTTAGCAAAAGATGCCAACCTTTGCTTTAAAGTAACCCAGGTCACTTTTCAAAACCCACATGCTGTAATAGTGGTGTCACTCTTCATCTTACATTTGCATACATACTGTGATGCCAGTGGCTGGTCTAGCTAGCTGCAAACCCTTTCGTTTTTGTGTAAATATATCCTCTTTGTCATATATTATGTAAAAGATAGCAAACCTGATAACATCTCTGGAGTGATTTAGAAGACATTTCACGGATGTTGGTGTGCACGCTACCTTCAGCTAACTCAAAGCTAACCTTTGCTCTCACATATGCACACGTGCACGCCCCCCTGCAGACACCATTAAAATGTAAATGTTGTTTGTAATTGCTGGAGGAGTTTTATTGAAAATGTACAAATTGTACGTAAGACAATAGGATCTTACTAATTAATGTAATAACAATAAATTTTGTGTGTGTGTGTGCGCGCGCACACACTTATATACACACACACACACACTTTGCACTGGAATACCAATTAAATAACTGCAAATTATAAAGAACACAATGCTCATATTGCCGAGGGTATTTTAGCATTGCGTTCTTTTTTTGTAGAGTGAGGATCCTAAGGTTCCTAAAGAGGAACCATTTTTGCAGATGTCACTGATCCTAATAGTGATCCCTTAAATGCCACATAACGTGCACCATTTAACCCCTAATTCTGCTAAGTAGTAATTCAGAACCTTTTAAAAATCTGTCAATTTTGGAGTCTTTTGGCCTCTTCCATGCAGTTTAGAGGCTTTCTTCTTGGTGTATTTACCCCAGTAACTCACTGAAAATCTGTCACAGTAAATTAAGCTATCTTAATAATGATTGTGAATTTGTTTTTTATGTCAGTTTTGAGTGAAGCACTCAAAGTGCACTGCATAATAAAATATCAATACACAACAATTTCACATTTGTAAAATGAAATTACTTTTCAACTGGTATTGCTTTTAAAGAACCATCTGAAAATAAAGATAATATAATTCCATGTATTTCTTGATAAAATGGAATATGTAGACTTGCTTAAATTAAAGTTTTTAGCTCAGGTGTATGTAAATGTTTGAACGCAACTGTACAACTTCTTTTAAGTAATGTGCATAATTGATGTATTGCGCAACAAGCACAAATATATATTCAGTGAAGTTTACACTGGGGAATTACATTACAGTGAGTCAAAGCTGGCACTGTTCTTTAGCTATTGTCCGTTTCATTTGTATCCAGGTAAATGATGAGGGCTACACCCCTTTAATGGAGGCAGCTAGAGAAGGTCATGAAGAAATGGTAGCATTGCTGCTGGCGCAAGGTAATCAAGCAACCTTCATAGATCTGCAAATGAATAATCAATGTTTCTGCATTTCTTTTGGTTTGTTGTATAAAAGGCAAAGGGCCCAAGAGTGTGAGCTGTCACAATATGACCGTGTTATTATCTAGTTCTGTGGTTTTAACACAGTGCATACATTTTGTGAATTTCAAAATGCTTACCAAAATGACAACCATTAACCAACCAGTGACCTTCATCTCTCCATTACACAAATGGACAGTTTGACCAGGGATAAAAAAAAAAGACAGTCAGCTTTTCTATTTATTAAAACATTGTCCAACCTGGAAAAAAAATGTTTACTCCAGTATGTCACATCAGTAATTTATTTAGTAATTTATCAGTAATTTTTTTCTTCTTTCTTGTTGAATTGGTAATTTTCAGCTCCTAAATCTTACAAATGAAGATGTCATTAATTTTGAGTCCCTCTCTTTTAATCATACTTTGTCACATGTGATAGAATCTATTTTGGATTTTTTTTTACATTTTACATTTTTTGTATGTTGGCTGGGTACAAAAAAATGCTAGCTATTTATGAGAGTAAAGTATTGTAATTTGCAGTTGTTTTCATCCAGGTGCTAACATTAATGCCCAGACAGAGGAGACGCAGGAGACAGCTCTGACTCTAGCTTGTTGTGGAGGTTTCTTGGAAGTGGCTGACTTCCTGATCAAAGCAGGTGCTGACATTGAGTTGGGTTGTTCCACTCCACTAATGGAAGCTGCACAGGAAGGTCACCTAGAGTTGGTTAAATATCTGCTGGCTGCAGGTGAGTGAGAAGCTGGAGCTCAAACACACCTGCACTTTAAAGAGCACAATATTAAATGTGTTTGTAATTCTACTTTGATTGTGATCCTAAGCGCTCTGTTCTTTAGGGGCAAATGTTCATGCCACCACTGCAACAGGGGACACAGCATTGACATATGCATGTGAGAATGGGCATACTGATGTGGCCGACGTACTGCTGCAGGCTGGAGCCAACTTGGTATCACATTTAGATTCTCTTTTTGTTATTTCTGAACAGTCCTTTACATCCAGAACACAAATACATGGAATGTATCCTGATGGGTTTTATTTATTTAATTATTATGAAATTGTTAATCCAAATTGGATTAGCAGCTGTTTTTAATTTGTGGGGTTTGAAAGGACTTTTTTTCTCTGAAAAATGTTTGGGACAAATTTCTCAAACATAACAGTGTACTCATCCTTGTACAATTTGACTGTCTCACTGGTGGATTGAACAATGATTTATCTAATGTTCATTAATTTTCATTCTTAGGAACATGAGTCTGAAGGGGGAAGGACTCCATTGATGAAGGCAGCAAGGGCAGGACACCTCTGTACAGTGCAGTTTCTTATCAGCAAAGGTGCATTTTCACAATTTAAAAAAGGGGAACTGTATTAAACATTTTGGTGACGTGTACACTGAGTGCAACATTACAGTAGAAAACTAGAACACAGTAATATTTATTGGACAATATGGTTCGAACTGGTGGCTGTGCTTTAGTTGTTAAAATTCTGTTATTCTTCACAAAAATGTCTTAAATATAACTTCAAAAGTGGATGTTAACATGACTGAGATATTTACCTTTACAGTTGTACCTGAGTAATTTGGAACACAAACCTGATGAATTGAGTAATCTCACAAACACTGCTTATTATTGTCATTCTTTTCATGTGAAGGTGCTAATGTGAACAGAGCTACTGCCAATAATGATCACACAGTGGTGTCTCTTGCGTGTGCTGGAGGACATCTGGCTGTGGTGGAGCTGTTGCTGGCACATGGGGCTGATCCTACGCACAGACTCAAAGTAGAGCACATCCTCTGGACAACAGTTTGACCAATAGAAATATTAATGCATCTATGGATATATCATTGTATCTGCATTTGTTTTTGCAGGATGGCTCGACCATGTTGATAGAAGCTGCTAAGGGCGGCCACACAAATGTGGTGTCCTACCTGCTGGACTACCCCAATAACATCCTGTCAGTGCCAGCTCCTGATCTCTCCCAGCTCACCTCCCCCTTCGCAAGACACCTCTCAGGTAATAAGAGAGTCTGTAGTCAGGATGTTATCAAACTTTCCCTGTTAAAATGTTCATTTCACAAGAACCACAAAAGTAACACTTTATGATCAGTTAAACCGGTCTTGGGTTCTAGGTTCCTCGTGTTCCATTCCAAGCTCTCGCCATGGTGGTGCCCCCTCAGGAGCCAGACCGGGCCCCATCAAACATCGCCACGCCGCCACCCATCTCCAGCAAAAGTAATTGGTGCTGTAATTTGCTGTACATTTTGAAATTAGTTAGCTGGAGTGTACAACTGAAATTAAGTTTCAAACCTCAGCTGTTTTGTCATTTTTATTATTAACCTGCAGAAATGCTCACCACCTATGTCATTCTGTCAAATTAAGTTATGTCCAAACAGAGACAAGCATCCCTTCAGCCTGGTGTCCCCAGCTCAGTTGGCCGAGGACCTGAACGGAACCTCTGCCACCCTTTCACTTGTGTCAGCCCCTAGAATGCATAGTTGAAGAGACAGAGGGGAAACTGAATGAACTGGGCCAGAGAATCAGTGCTATTGAAAAAGCCCAGCTTCAGTCGCTGGAGCTCATTCAGGGGGAGCCGCTCACCAAAGACAAGATTGAAGAGTTGAAGAAGAGTCGAGAGGAGCAGGTAAATCACATGCAATAATCTTCTCTGATTTTGAAATCATTCAGTATTTCAGTTAAGCCAGATGGCTAC
This sequence comes from Thalassophryne amazonica, assembly GCF_902500255.1. NCBI lineage: Eukaryota > Metazoa > Chordata > Actinopteri > Batrachoidiformes > Batrachoididae > Thalassophryne > Thalassophryne amazonica. The sequence goes on along the minus strand of NC_047113.1, from coordinate 46,075,139 downwards.
CCTGTTAGCAGATTTTCCATAAAATTACTGTTGTACTTTGATTTATATATTAATGTTTTATTCATGTCCTTTAGTTCATCTTCTAAATTTAAATACTGTTTGCACAACAAATTGCTCCACTGGGGACAAATAAACTAAAGTTGATTGAAAGTAGTAGTTTGTATTACAAATGGTGAAGTTGGTCATAATGTGACTTTTATGTGATTACCTACTTAGGTACAAAAGAAAAAGAAAATCCTGAAGGAGCTGCAGAAGGTTGAGCGCCAGCTGCAGCTAAAAACACAGCAACAGTTTACCAAAGAGTACATGGAGGCTAAGGGCTTAAAGGAGGATCAAGAGGCTGGTCAGAGCCAGGGCCCGGGCCCGGGGCCCGGGAATACAACATCTGTTCTCGGGCCTCTCGCCTCTGTCCAAGCACACACCAGCTCTGACACAGATGAAGAGGCGAATAAAGATGGAGAGCATGAGGAGCATCCCGGAGATGGAGAAGAGGTCAAACCTTCACTGAAATATTCTTCAAGGATTTGTTATGAAATGTCAGCTGTAGCTCTTAATATGGTTCATTGACCTCCCAATATTTAAAATCTGTTCTCCACCTTTTCAGGAAGAGGAAGATGATGATGAAGAGGATGAGGGGTCTGAAGAAGAGGCAGAGGGAGATGACGATTACGCCAAGCTTCCTCAGGTGGACACAATCCTCTACAGAGATGGGCCACAGCCACCACAACACCCTCCTCTGCCCCCTTCGCCACAAGTTCATTCCCAACCGCCTCCTCCCCCTCTCCAAACTGCCTTTGTTCCTAGCCAGCCTTTGCCGGACTACAATCCTGCCGAATACCCGGGAAGTACCAGCCCAGAGCTGCAGAGGGTACTCGTTGGGCAGGGCCAGGGTCAACAGTTAGCTGGCTTGTCCCAGGAATGATACCTCAGCAAGCCCAGACGGGCTCATGGTAGCTACACCTGCACAGACACTCACGGACACGCTAGATGACATCATGGCAGGTAAGTACTTTATTTATTTTTATTTATTTATTTTTTGTGGAGTGCACTTGATGCGTTGGTTGTTAACTTGCATGTTTTTGCAGTGATATTGAGCTTCTGAGTATTTTGTGTAGCTTTTATTTGTCATAGCATGTGGAAATTCATTCTTATTATTCTGTTACTGTATTGCAGCTGTGAGCAGTCGCGTGCCCATGCTGAACACTACATCATCACCCACACCTTTGTCCCAGCCGCTCACACAGACCCCTGCAAACATCGCTTCACCTCCCTCTGTCTTGCCCCTCTACCCTTCCGTTGACATTGATGCACATGTAAGACAAATTGGCACTTTGACAGAAGGATCTATAAAATTCTTTATGGCGGAAGCAAATGCATGTCCCCTAATTCCCTGCCCTGTTGAGAGATGTTGTGGTCTTCTCAGACGGAGAGTAACCATGACACAGCGCTGACGTTGGCGTGTGCAGGCGGGCACGAGGAGCTGGTATCTGTCCTCATTGCACGAGGAGCCAATATTGAGCACCGGGACAAAAAGGGTATGAAATTACAATACGTGGACTAATAGACTGAGTATATGAAAAAAACTTGGAATGGTGTTAGAGTTAAAAAGTAATCAGGTCTGTATTTATTATTAAACTTTGTTTTTCTCAAGTTACAATAACCCTTTATTTTTCATTTCAAGGTTTTACGCCTCTGATTCTGGCTGCCACTGCTGGCCATGTAGGAGTGGTAGAAGTGCTCCTGGACAAAGGGGGTGACATTGAGGCACAGTCGGAGAGAACCAAAGACACACCGCTCTCCCTGGCTTGCTCTGGGGGTCGCCAGGAGGTATATATACTCACTTAAATTGGTCTTTACTGGATGTTCCGTTTTTACTGTATTTCACCCTGAGTGTAACTGTCCTTTCTGTTGGTCAGGTGGTGGAGTTATTGTTGCTGCGGGGAGCCAATAAGGAACATCGCAATGTTTCAGACTACACACCTCTTAGTCTTGCTGCCTCTGGGGGTTACGTGAACATCATTAAGATACTCCTCAATGCTGGGGCAGAAATTAATTCCAGGTTAGATACAATAACCTTATTACAGTAGTGTTCAGAATAATAGTAGTGCTATGTGACTAAAAAGATTAATCCAGGATTTGAGTATATTTCTTATTGTTACATGGGAAACAAGGTACCAGTAGATTCAGTAGATTCTCACAGATCCAACAAGACCAGCATTAATGATATGCACACTCTTAAGGCTATGAAATTGGGGCTATTAGTAAAAAAAAAAAAAAAGGGGTGTTCACAATAATAGTAGTGTGGCATTCAGTCAGTGAGTTTGTCAATTTTGTTTAACAAACAAGTGTGAATCAGGTGTCCCCTATTAAGGATGAAGCCAGCACCTGTTGAACATGCTTTTCTCTTTGAAAGCCTGAGGAAAATGGGACGCTCAAGACCATTGTTCAGAAGAATAACCAGAATGGCAAAGGCTCACCCATTGATCAGCTCCAGGATGATCAAAGACAGTCTGGAGTTACCTGTAAGTGCTGTGACAGTTAGAAGACGCCTGTGTGAAGCTAATTTATTTGCAAGAATCCCCCGCAAAGTCCCTCTGTTAAATAAGACGTGCAGAAGAGGTTACAGTTTGCCAAAGAACACATCAACTAGCCTAAAGAGAAATGGAGGAATATTTGTGGACTGATGAGAGTAAAATTGTTCTTTTGGGTCCAACGGCCACAGACAGTTTGTGAGACAACACCCCAAACTCTGAATTCAAGCCACATTTAACAGTGAAGACAGTGAAGCATGGTGGTGCAAGCATCATGATATGGGCATGTTTCTCCTACTATGGTGTTGGGCCTATATATCACATACCAGGTGTCATGGATCAGTTTGGATATGTCACAATACTTGAAGAGGTCATGTTGCCTTATGCTGAAGAGGACATGCCCTTGAAATGGGTGTTTCAACAAGACAATGACCCCAAGCACACTAGTAAATGAGCAAAATCTTGGTTCCAAACCAACAAAATTAATGCCTCACAGATGTGAAGAAATCATGAAAAACTGTGGTTATACAACTAAGTACTAGTTTAGTGATTCACAGGTTTGCTAAAAAAGCAGTTTGAACATAATAGTTTTGAGTTTGTAGCATCAACAGCAGATGCTACTATTATTGTGAACACCCCCTTTTCTACTTTTTTTTAACTAATAGCCCAGTTTCATAGCCTTAAGAGTGTGCATATCATGAATGCTTGGTCTTGTTGGATTTGTGAGAATCTACTGAATCTACTGGTACCTTGTTTCCCATAAGAAATATACTCAAAACCTGGATTAATCTTTTTAGTCACATAGCACTACTATTATTCTGAACACTACTGTATGTGGGATGGTTGCTTGGTGCAAGGGTTTTTTTTTTTTGCAAAACGTATTTTCTTTAGTGTGTTGTACTTGTTGACTTTAAGTAAAAAAGGAGTTGTCATGAAATAAAAAGACTAAAGAGATGGATGAAAGTTCAAAGCGCAAATGAGACAGCATGGTTTAATTGGTACACTGAATTGAACATGAAGTGAAAGTTGAAAGGTTATTTTCTGGATACTCCTATTAGTGTGAAACAATTTTTCTACAAGATACTGACCTCTAAATTCTTGGCAGTGTACACAATGTCCTGGCATTGAATATGCCTTCATTGGTGTGTCAGTAATTGTAAGTTATTTTAGATGAAAGTATTTTACGGGTGCATAATAAATACATGATTGATGTTGTAGTTATGCTTTGACCCCCAGTGTACCGTATTTTTCGGACTATAAGTCGCACTTTTTTACGTTTTGGCCAGGGGTGCGACCTATACTCAAGAGCGACTTGTAAATGAAAAATATAGCGGTAGATTCTCAATTAATTTACCGTAATAAAACAATTTTACGTGACAGTCGCTCTATGTTTTAAAATGGCCACCGGAAATGGAAATGCAATGCATCATGGGCACTGTAGTATGGCGGCTGCCCTATAGGTCACGATAACCAATCAGAGAACAGAACATTGGACGCGTATTCCTCACCTCACCCAGGCAACGATTGTGAAACGGCGTGTGAAACAGACAAACACGGTGCTTGCTGTTATTCCGGGAGGGCTAACAAAACAACTTCAACCCTTGGATATTGGTGTGAACAGAGTGTTTAAGTTGACGCTGAGAACTGCGTGGAGCACTGGGTGAGTGACAGAGGAGGATTAGCGTCTGCACTTGGAAGAAGCTGACGTCGACACCACGGGGAGGTAGATGCTGCGCGAACATTGGCAGCTGACACCTGGTGTGTACTATGGTCCACAGCGGGTAATATGTTAGAAAAGAACCGTTCAGCGATGGTGTGGGTTATGGTTCGGATTGCAATGTGGTCCGCAAAATACAAACATATCCGTAGGTAAAATGCAGCTTACGAGAGGGCACTCAAGGCTTGTGTGACTGTTCCTGCGACTTCTGACTACCATAGAAAAACAAAAATTTCAACATTACTGATAACTTAACAAGACAACGGAGAAGGCCCGAAAAAATGCCACCAAAAAGAAAATCATACTCTGCAGATTACAAGTTACGACTGGTAAAATATGCATCCGAAAACGGTAGCCGTCACAATATTATCATCTGAACTTTTCATGTTAACATACCTGGATGTCCATGTGACTTGTAGTCCAGTGCGACTTATTTATGGTTTATTTTTCTTTATAATGGATAAAGTGGCTGGTGCGACTTATACTCCAGTGCGACTTATAGTCCGGAAAATACGGTACATCATGTAGTTTGGATCTTGTTCGATTATGGTTTGATAATGCATCAGTACTTTGTTGGATCACTCGCACTGCAAAACATGCATCTGTTAAATTTAACTTAATAAAAAAGGTAGTGTGTGTTTCCTTAACAAAATAAGTGTATAAAATAACTTTTTTCCATGATGAAAAACATCACATTGCACATTACAGGTGAGCCCTGTTAACTTGTGTGAGTTGGGATCCACAAAATCGGGCCACAATTTATTGGAAACTGTGAGTTAAGGTTAACAAAAAAATATATATATATTTTACAGTAGTTAAAATTTTGGGGGTCCACAAGTCAACTTAATCAAATTAACACGCACATGCATTTGCATGTGCGAGTTAACAGGGTTCACCTGTATTTGGAAGCTGCTCAGTATTTTTGCTACTTTTTAAGGGGTCCAAAAAATTTCTACAATACTGTATAATTGTTAGAGCTGCCTCCAATATTGTGAGTGAAATACCTTCGCTCCAAAACTGAACAAGACGCTCATTCAGTGCAGCTTCAGATGGTGCAGCACTACAGAGACTGTACAATGGGGAAATTAATTTGTAGTAGGTGCTAAATGTAGTTTGCAGAGCAGGTAGCGCAGTGGATAAGGAGCTGGCCTGCCAATATGTAGACCTCATTCGAATCCAGGTTGTGCTACCTGTTTGTGTCCTTGGACAAGGCAGTTAATCTGCATTGTCACAGTCCACCTAGATGTCAGTGGATATGGTAACACAAAGCTGATTTTGATATTTGGAGGAATGTCAGATTAGCAGCAATGTTGGTTTATTTTTTATTTTTTAACTTACCAGGACTGGCAGTAAGCTGGGAATTTCTCCTCTGATGCTTGCGGCAATGAACGGTCATGTACCTGCAGTAAAGCTGTTGCTGGATATGGGCTCAGACATCAATGCCCAAATTGAGACCAACCGCAACACAGCTCTAACCCTTGCCTGCTTCCAGGGGCGGGCTGAGGTTGTAAGTTTGCTGCTGGATCGAAAAGCCAACGTGGAGCATTCGTGCTAAGGTATGGGAGTCTTAGATTGAGAGAAAAAAAAAAACGCATTTTCTAGCTGTCTCAGTGAGGAGGTAGCTGAGATGAGCAGTAATTTTTTTTTAATGGGAGTTCTTGGTTTTCTGTGCTTTGGGGGCTTGGATCTATATTTGTTTTGGGGTGGGGGACATTTATGTGGGCATGGTGCATTTAAAGTGTCAGAAATTAAATCTTATGCCAACTGCATTTTGCCTTAGTTTTCCGTCTGCTGTTGGTGAGAGTGTTTTTTTTTTTTTCCCCTTCTTTTCCCGTCCTCAGAGTGAGGACAAAAAAAGGGCCACCCTGGAAAAACAGTTCACACTACACGGTGTCTTGTTCTTTTAAAAGAGCATTGGCATGGTTGCTGTAGTTTCATTTGTCTGTCCACAGGTAATGAGCCGGTAAACGTACACATTGCTAACACAAATGGCTGGTAGCCATTTCAAGTCCCATTTTCATATCCTAGCTCTCATGTTCAGATTCCGCAAACAGGTCTGCCTAGTGTTAATATTGTCAGAGGAGACTAAATATATTTGTTAATGACCTTTTTATTTATTTTTTATGACTAATATGAGACTGCATCAGTGTTCTAAAATGCTTATTAAGATATTAACATAGTTATTGTCTATGGAAATAAGACAAGACTAAAATGTTTTGCATGAAATAAAATCTATCTCCAGTTTTGCCTACAAGCTCTTATGCTTTGAAAACGTTTCCAAAATCTGCCGTCCTGATGCAAAATCAAGGCTGGACGCAAGATATAAAATGTACCATGCACACTTTGACAATACGCAGGACATCTGCACATTCAAAAATAGTTTTGTTACTTTTTTGTGTGTGTTTTGTGTTTTTTTTTTTTTTTAACCCTTAAGCCCTAGAGCCTATTTCACCGAAATCACATACCCATACATTATGGTTTATTTCTCAGCTTGTACAAGGTCAAAAATGCAAAAGTTTGGATCACCTAAAAGACAGGTCCTAGGGGATGTTGTGGATGCAAAAAGTAAATGAGGTTTTTTTATTATTTATTTTTTTTCTTCAAAAAATGAATTCCGATTTATGTCTTTGCTTGGTGTTTCAGCTGTGGTTAGTTAATGTGATTGAAGTGGATACTTCACTTGACATTTCATGTATAATAAGTGTATGTTGGTGTCAGCATTGGTTAGTTATGAGTGTTCAAATGTTCCAAAACAGGGCAAGTCCCCAAATTTGGGGACTCTAGGGTTTAAGAGGTTAAATAATGTCTCCGTTGTGTTTGATTCTTATTGCTGCGGTCAGCGGCCATTGTCTCCTGTGCGGGGTGGGGAGTGTTGTGTTCAACCTGCTGTGTATTTGAGCAGAGATCTGTAAAGGCCACTGGAGTGGACACCAGCCTCAAGAAAGTTTGGAAGAATAAACGGAATTGTTTAACTTTTTTTTTTTTTTTTTTTTTTACCAACCAGGAACCGAAAAGCTAAAACGTTTGTTTGACTGCTCACTTTCACTGTCCCATGTGTAAGTTCCTAATCAGTTTGGTGAGACTTAGATAAAAGCTAGTGTGTGTAGATTTTTTTAACACAGCAGCACAAATATGAATTTGTTTTATTATTTACAACCCCGTTCCAATGAAGTTGAGACGTTGTGTGAAATGTACATAAAAACAATACAGTGATTTGCAAATCCTCTTCAACCTATATTCAGTTGAATACACCACAAAGACAAGATATTTAATGTTTAAACTGATAGACTTTTTTTTTTTTTTTGCAAATATTTGCTCATTTTGAAATGGATGCCTGCAACACATTTCCAAAAGGCTGGTACAGGGGCAACAAAAGACTGGGGAAGTTGATGAATGCTCAAAGAACACCTGTTTGGAACATTCCACAGGTGAACAGGTTAATTGGAAACAGGTGAGTGTCATGATTGGGTATAAAAGGAGCATCCCCAAAAGTCTCAGCCATTCACAAGCAAAGATGGGGTGAGGAATCACCTCTTACTGAACAACTGCGTGAAAAAAATAGTCCAACAGTTTAAGAACAATGTTTCTCAACATTCAGTTGCAAGGAATTTAGGGATTCCATCATCTACAGTCCATAATATAACCAGAAGATTCAGAGAATCTGGAGAACTTTCTACACATAAGTGTCAAGGCCAAAAACCAACATTGAATGCCTGTGAGCTTCGATCCCTCAGGCGGCACTGCATTAAAAAGCGACATCATTGTGTAAAGGATCTTGCTGCGTGGACTCAGGAACATTTCAGAAAACCATTGTCAGTTAACATGGTTTGTCACTTACATCTACAAGTGCAAGTTAAAACTCTATCATGCAAAGTGAAAGCCATACATCAACAACATCCAGAACGCCGCCACCTTCTCTGGGCCCGAGCTCATTTGAAATGGACAGACGCAAAGTGGAAAAGTGTGCTGTGGTCTGATGAGTCCACATTTCAAATTGTTTTTGGAAATCATGGATGTCGTGTCTTCCGGACAAAAGAGGAAAGAGACCATCTAGACTGTTACCAGCGCAAAGTTCAAAAGTCAGCATCTGTGATGCTATGGGGGTGTGTTAGTGCCCATGGCATGGGGAACTTACACATCTGTGACGGCACCATCAATGCTGAAAGGTACATTCAGGTTTTGGAGCAACACATGCTGCCATCCAAGCAACGTCTTTTTCAGGGGACGTACTTGCTTATTTCAACAAGACAATGCCAAGCACATTCATCTCATGTTACAACTGCGTGGCTTCATAGTAAAAGACTGCAGGTACTAGACTGGCCTGCCTGCAGTCCAGACCTGTCACCCATTGAAAATGTGTGGCACATTATGAAACACAGAATATGACAACGGAGACCCCAGACTGTTGAACAACTGCTTTTTTTTTTTTTCTTTTTTTTTTTGTGTTGCAGGCGTCCATTTCAAGATGAGCAAATATTTGCACAAAAACAATAAAGTTTATCAGTTTGAACATTAAATATCTTGTCTTTGTGGCGTATTCTATTCAGTATAGGTTGAAGAGAATTTGCAAATCATTGTATTGTTTTTATTTACATTTTACACAATGTCCCAACTTCATTGGAATTGGGGTTGTATGACTAATATATAACAAATAACATGAAATATGAATTGTGATCATATTTAAATTATATTGGGTTGTGGCTCTAATAAATAAAAATATTACAAATCTTCCAAATCTTCAAAATTGATTTATCATAAAATGTTTGTTTTTGTTTGAATGCCCTGCCAGCTCCACCGTCTCCTGTCAGTAGGAGGGGGTGGTGGGTCATCCTGTATGTGTTTGAGCATAGATTCTGTAGAGTGGACACCACTAGAGGGTTAACTTACATTTTTCTTATAAACTACGAACCAAAAGGCCAAAAGGTTGCGTGTTTAAGAAAAGGATGACACTAATTACATTACACATCACGTGACTTGTCAAAAAAACATAAAACCAAAAAATAAATGTGCTGCAGCTAATGAGAAATATTTAATGAAAAATAGTTGACATTTACACTCTGTCTTCAAGTGTCTGATCAACTCTCTGAGGCTCAGATTAAAGATACTGTGTGTAGATTTTTTAACAGCAACAAACGCTTTATCCATCCAATAACATTATTTATGACTAATATATAACAAATCACATTAAATCTAAAAACAATTGTGAAATACGAAGTGTGCATCATATTTAAATTAAATTGCCTCAGTTTTCTGGACATTGCAATAGATAAAAACATTAAAAATCTTGAATTATTTTATTTTATCCTGCTTTGCATTAACAAATTTCCAGCCATAACTGAATGTGCAAATAGAATAACTACATCCAACAAATGTTTCTTTTCAACGGACCTGCGCCACTACGGTGCTGTGGAACTGTAGTGGCACAGGACATCTTTCTACTCATCACTAATTGAAGAAAATAAGAACAACCCCAGGTTTCTTTTCAGCACTGTAGCCAGGCTGACAAAGAGTCAGAGCTCTATTGAGCTGAGTATTCCATTAACTTTAACTAGTAAGGACTTCATGACTTTCTTTGCTAACAAAATTTTAACTATTAGAGAAAAAATTACTCATAACCATCCCAAGACGTATCGTTATCTTTGGCTGCTTCAGTGATGCCGGTATTTGGTTAGACTCTTTCTCTCAGATTGTTCTGAGTTATTTTCATTAGATACTTCATCCAAACCATCAACATGTCTATTAGACCCCATTCCTACCAGGCTGCTCAAGGAAGCCCTACATTATTTAATGCTTCGATCTTAAATATGATCAATCTATCTTTGTTAGTTGGCTATGTACCACAGGTTTTAAGGTGGCAGTAATTAAACCATTACTTAAAAAGCCATCACTTGACCCAGCTATCTTAGCTAATTATAGGCCAATCTCCAACCTTCCTTTTCTCTCAAAAATTCTTGAAAGGGTAGTTGTAAAACAGCTAACTGATCATCTGCAGAGGAATGGTCTATTTGAAGAGTTTCAGTCAGGTTTTAGAATTCATCATAGTACAGAAACAGCATTAGTGAAGGTTACAAATGATCTTATGGCCTCGGAAGTGGACTCATCTCTGTGCTTGTTCTGTTAGACCTCAGTGCTGCTTTTTGATACTGTTGACCATAAAATTTTATTACAGAGATTAGAGCATGCCATACTGTATTAAAGGCACTGCGCTGCGGTGGTTTGAATCATATTGTCTAATAGATTACAATTTGTTCATGTAAATGGGAAATCTTCTTCACAGACTAAAGTTAATTATGGAGTTCCACAAGGTTCTGTGCTAGGACCAATTTTATTCACTTTATACATGCTTCCTTAGGCAGTATTATTAGACGGTATTGCTTAAATTTTCATTGTTACGCAGATGATACCCAGCTTTATCTATCCATGAAGCCAGAGGACACACACCAATTAGCTAAACTGCAGGATTGTCTTACAGACATAAAGACATGGATGACCTCTACTTTCCTGCTTTTAAACTCAGATAAAACTGAAGTTATTGTACTTGGCCCCACAAATCTTAGAAACATGGTTGTCTAACCAGATCCTTACTCTGGATGGCATTACCCTGACCTCTAGTAATACTGTGAGAAATCTTGGAGTCATTTTTGATCAGGATATGTCATTCAAAGCGCATATTAAACAAATATGTAGGACTGCTTTTTTGCATTTACGCAATATCTCTAAAATTAGAAAGGTCTTGTCTCGGAGTGATGCTGGAAAAACTAATTCATGCATTTATTTCCTCTAGGCTGGACTATTGTAATTCATTATTATCAGGTTGTCCTAAAAGTTCCCTAAAAAGCCTTCAGTTAATTCAAAATACTGCAGCTAGAGTACTAACGGGGACTAGAAGGAGAGAGCATATCTCACCCATATTGGCCTCTCTTCATTGGCTTCCTGTTAATTCTAGAATAGAATTTAAAATTCTTCTTCTTACTTATAAGATTTTGAATAATCAGGTCCCATCTTATCTTAGGGACCTCGTAGTACCATATCACCCCAATAGAGCGCTTCGCTCTCAGACTGCCAGGCTTACTTGTAGTTCCTAGGGTTTGTAAGAGTAGAATGGGGAGGCAGAGCCTTCAGCTTTCAGGCTCCTCTCCTGTGGAACCAGCTCCCAATTCAGATCAGGGAGACAGACACCCTCTCTACTTTTAAGATTAGGCTTAAAACTTTCCTTTTTGCTAAAGCTTATAGTTAGGGCTGGATCAGGTGACCCTGAACCATCCCTTAGTTATGCTGCTATAGACGTAGACTGCTGGGGGGTTCCCATGATGCACTGTTTCTTTCTCTTTTTGCTCTGTATGCACCACTCTGCATTTAATCATTAGTGATCGATCTCTGCTCCCCTCCACAGCATGTCTTTTTCCTGGTTCTCTCCCTCAGCCCCAACCAGTCCCAGCAGAAGACTGCCCCTCCCTGAGCCTGGTTCTGCTGGAGGTTTCTTCCTGTTAAAAGGGAGTTTTTCCTTCTCACTGTAGCCAAGTGCTTGCTCACAGGGGGTCGTTTTGACCATTGGGGTTTTACATAATTATTGTATGGCCTTGCCTTACAATATAAAGCGCCTTGGGGCAACTGTTTGTTGTGATTTGGCGCTATATAAAAAAAAAAATGATTTTTGATTTTTTTTTTTTTTTTGGATTTACAATTTACAGTACACTGACTGAAATGTTAATCAGAAATCTGTTTTTAATCAAAAATACTAAAATGTCTTGACTGAAACGAGACTAAGATGCATTCAGTTTCTAACTGAAACTAGACTAAAATGAACAGACTTTTAGTAGACTAAATCATAACTAAATAAAATGGTTTAAATGACTAAAACTAAAATGGACATTTTGATACAAGACTAAAATAAAAAACAAAAAACAGGTGGCAAAATGAACACTATCAAGTGTATTTTGTCATGTAATGATCACATTCAGTATGTGAGATGTGTGAAACACTATGTTGTCTGAAATAGTAATCAGAAATCTGCTTTTATCAAAATACTAAAAGGTCTTGACTGAAACGAGACTAAAATACACGGAGTTCTGTTTTGATTACAGTTAGACTAAAATTAACACTTTTAGTCGGCTAAAACCTGACTCATAAAAATAGTATGTGAATGACTAAATATGACTAAAACTAATAAGCACATTTGACACAAGACTAAGACTAAATTGGGAAAAAAAAAAAGGTAACAAATGAACACTGTCTGCCGTCGCTTTCTCTACGGTCTTGTGGTCACGCTTTTCCAAATTTGGATGAATGTGTGTGGCTTTCACTGAAACTCGATGGGCCTCATTTATCAAACGAACGTACGGCAGAAAACGTGCGTTCGACCATTTTTACGCAAACTTCGGTATTTATCAATTTGGACGTGAGCGGAGGTTAAGACGGATCTCACGACAGAGCTCACGTCTGGTCTGAGCTCGTGTACGCAAATCTGAGTCTGTGGATTTACGGCGCAGCACTACAAAATCTGAGTCTGAAAATAATTATGAAACAAACCTCAGCTGTCATCCAAGCATAAGCGGCCACATATTCAGAACAGATCAAAATGGAATCTTAAAATGGATTAAACAAAATAAATTTTAAAAAGCCCACGTTATTAATGATGCTGCTTCCTTTGTAAAATAAAAATACATGTGCTAAATAGCCTAAACATGACAACTAATCATTGCACATTAAAATGTGAAATAATCATAAATAAGCTGAAATCTGTGTTTGCAAACAAACTCAAAATAGCCTCGGTTTCCCGCTGGGTTTCCCCCAGTCTGCCTAATGCTGCGCTTAAGTGTCGCAACACATTTTTTGGTGGCCAGCTTAAATCGGACCACTTTTTCTTGACCTAAATGCAAAGAATTCTTAATCAATTAGTAGGCATAAGCTTTTAACTGTGGGTACATAAAAGATTGGTTCAAAATCATTAAGCATAGGTTAAGTCAAAGAATTCTTCATACCTCAGCCAGAGTCCGTTCCTCTGCGGCAACACTGTTGACCGCCTCCGTTACACTCTTCCACACGGCATTTTTATGAGCGCCTTTGACTCCACTTTTCAGCCTGCGAAAAAGTATGTTTTTCTCCATCTCTGATGTTAGGATGCCGATTTCCTTCTCTGAAAAGTTTTTCTTCTTCCCAGTGCTTCTTCTCTTCATGTTGAGCTCAGTGGGCGAGGCTTCCGAACCATGAATATTTAAGGGCGTAACATGCTAATGACGATTAAATTCAGCCGCCACATTTATCAAGAGCCGATCATTCGTACGCTGGCATTGGTCAGATACGAATGTTTCATAAATCACACGTGTGTCTTGTCGTAAGACCAATTTTTACGCAATGTTGATAAATGAGGCCCAATGACTCCTGACTTAGTTTTCCATTGCAGGTAAGCACCCTTTACAGCGAGGCATTTTTTTCAGCTGTGAGAGCTGTCATATTACTGAAATTTTCACGCTCCTCCACGATGACAGACTTGGAGATGATTGTGAAAGTAACGATAAATAGATGCTAAAAATGATTACAAAATTACATTAGCCAGGTGGTGCGAAAATCTGAACTGCTACCAGAAGTGCGTTGAGCTGGTAAAAAAAACAAAACAAAAAAGCCCAGGTGTTAACGCAAGGCATTCTGGGTTGAAGTGTTTTTCTCCTCCTTCTCTCTTCTCATATATGTGGTCGGGAGAATTAATGTTGTTGTTGTACCAGCCCCAAAGAACTCGGAATCAACTGGTTCTTGTTCTCAATGAACTGATGAAAATGTCTGTTCATTTGCTCTGTTCAGAGGTAAACATGTGCATGTTTACCTTCCTAAGTATAATTAAAGGTTTTGAAAGGCAATACTTTTTAAAAACGTAACCTTTCACTTTAGCCTAGCTGTCCTGCTCTTAGCTGTTCCTGTTGTCCCATATAGTCCAAACTAGTAGTGCTGAGTAGTATGACTGTTAAATTCCCTGTTTTTATTTGAGTGTGGTCTTTTAGTTTCAGAGCATGATTTATTAATTTCACTTATCTAAGATCTGGCATGTTCTCCTTATTCAGTGCTTCTTGTTTTATAGCAGTGGGCATTTGGCTTGTGGTGCATTATTGCCACCTTCTGCTCCAGAGTGTGAACCAGTATCTCTTTTAGACCAGTGTACATGAGCAGCTTGTGACACATGTAGACAGTGTAATCTTTTGTCTGTGGATAAGATTCCTCCCTTCTTGCAGACCGGTCTCACCCCACTAATGGAAGCAGCTTCAGGTGGTTATGCAGAGGTGGGCCGAGTGCTGTTGGATAAAGGCGCTGATGTCAATGCCCCTCCTGTTCCTTCATCTCGAGACACTGCCCTCACCATTGCAGCTGATAAGGGCCACTACAAGTTTTGTGAGCTGCTGATCAACAGGTCATGCTTTGCCCCCCACTATGTAAGCACTGTCTCATGTTGTATTACTATTTTTAAATATTTGTTTGGGTTATGTATCCTGAAATGATAGCTGTGTACATATTATGTGGATTATATTTTGCCATTATTAACTTCCACTCCCAGAGCCGTTGCAGTTGCTAAAGATGTTGAAATTGAACTTTTTAATTTGTAGTATCCTTGAACTAGAAGAGTCATATGCAGTACTTTGTAGACATTTTGTTCACCTCGGGCTTTCAATAGCGAATCTGTTTCAGACCCCCCTTTGTAACCTTTTAAGTGGGCTGCATGATACATGAACTGTTTTGAAAAACCTTATCAAACACAACCTGACAGTTATAAATTTCAAGATGTCATTTAAAAATAGCATGTGTTTTGAGCACGAAAAGTGCTGTCAAGTTATATTTATTTAGATATATTTCTAATTATAAATGTTTGAGCATGTCTAAAGCTCAGTTGATGGAGAGGGCTGTCCACTAAATGATTTGTGTGGCTTATTAACAAATTGTCCCTCAAGGGCATGCTGCTCCTCAAAGCTAGGGTAGGTAAGACTGGAGAAACTCGCAAGGGTTCACTAGACGTTGAAAGGATACACCTGAAAATCCCAGCCCTGACCATTTAGGTGAGCTCCAACTATGTCATATCTCATTCACAAGCTTGCCCTAAATGCAATCAAACCCCTCCGTGTAAGGTGAGAACAAGACGGCCACAAAAGGTAGATCTTGTTGTTATGTTCTAGAATGAGTAGAAAGAACAAGAAAGTAGAGAAAGAGCAGGATGAATATTAAAGGAGACCTTCATTGAAAAAAAGGTCTTTTTTTTTTTTTTTTAACAAAAAATGATTTACATTTACACATGAGATCCTTCTGAATGTAGTAAAGTAAATCTGCAAGCCCAGATCTGTCATTCAACGGAGAAATCTTCATTTGAAAATGACAAATTTACAGCTAACATTTAGCCCTCCGCAAATTGTCCCTCTCATCATGGACGCTGCCGAGACGTCACGGACAAGACCCTCTCCCAGCATGCATTGCACCAGTTGTAATTTGTGGATTTACATCAGTTTGCATCTGCACCTTTTTCTTGTCTTATACGGAAGGATCTACTTTTTTTTTAAACTTCATATTGTCTTGCGGCATGTTTGGTGAGTACACATTTCTTTTATTTGTGCTTGAAAATTATTTTGGGGGACTTTTTCATACGCCTGATTGATTGAGTGGTGTCGCAATGAAAATCTACTGTCTTTCGCCTCTGGTACCATCGCGGGATATGGAGGCGAGACCGCAAAGAATCCAGTCATTAAAAATATATAAACCTCTCTCAGCGTCCATGGAGCTTTGGGGCTCCGATTGCCGAGACGTGCGGTGCTGTGGATTTTGCCGCAAGAAGTCTGTCCTTACAGCAACAGGTTTACCGGCCGCTTCGCATTAAAACAGCGAGCGCAATCTCAGGACTTGTGCCAAGTGTGCTGCAGCTCCATTCAGTAGACAGAGAGGTGATGCCAGTGTTGTGCTAGGAAGCAGACACGGGCGGTGTGAGTGGCCCGCGTCTGCGGTTAACGAGCTCATTAACGAGCCCGCAGACTTAATAAGCGCAGCGGAGGCAGAGAGCGGGAGAGGAAGAACGGCGCCCGCTGTCGATGTCGTTGCTGATCTGAGCACACAGATCTGTATCTCACATTCATTGCAGCTTACTTTTGGATGTTGAAACCAGGACGTGTATAAGTAACATTACTAACAGATAAAATCAATTTCAATGCGGGATCAGACTGAAGGCGGGAGTGTGTCGTCTTGTCCCTGACGTCATGGAAATGATACGGATGTACAAACTGTTTTCACAGAGGGCTAAATTTTAGATTTTTAAACGAAGATTTCTCCGCTGAATTACAAATTTGGGCTTACAGATTTACTTTACTGCATTCAAATGGGTCTTATAAATACATATCAGCTATTTCTTTCTGAAATCTGACCACATTTATTTCAATGCAGGTCTACTTTAAATATTTGCAATTTTACATAAGTAAAATGTTTTGCGGAGTACTGTTATTTTACATCCCCTTTTGATGCAACCTATCCCAGGAGGCATTTTATTTGCCAAATATTTCTTCTGATTTGTTTGTGCAACATTGCTTCCTGTCTTTACAGGGGTGCACATATCGATGTACGTAATAAGAAAGGGAACACACCTCTTTGGCTAGCAGCCAATGGGTGGTCATTTTGATGTGGTCCAGCTCTTGGTCCATGCCAGTGCTGATGTGGATGCAGCGGACAACCGCAAGATTACTCCACTCATGGCTGGCTTTTCGCAAGGTCGTCCTATGATTTACCTTTCTCATTGTTTTATAAACAGCACTATTTGGTAGTACGCAGATGCCACACTCTACCATATCTCTAATTACTAACAATTGTACTTTAGGGTCATGTCAAAGTGGTGCAGTATCTTGTGAAACAAGTCAACCAGTTCCCGTCAGACATCGAGTGCATGAGATATATTGCCACCATTGCTGACAAGGTCGGTATTGATTCTCTTTCATGTTTACTAGCTGTATTGGATGTGATTGATATTAATAGGATTTTTTTTTTTACCAGAACTGCAACTCAGGTCATTGTTTTCTCATTGGTGCAGGAGCTGTTGAAGAAGTGCCATCAGTGCATGGAAACCATTGTGAAAGCCAAAGACCAGCAGGCGGCTGAGGCCAACAAGAATGCTAGCATCCTGCTCAAGGAGCTTGACCTGGAGAAGGTGATGTCAGATCCTGACATAGTGGTTTGGAAGCTCAAATTATCGTTAATAAAGTGTATACATGGAGACAAACATGCTTTTAAAATGTTCTCTGTTGTGTGCAACAGTCTCGAGAGGAGAGCAAGAAGCAGGCCTTGGCTGCCAAACGTGAGAAGCGTAAAGAGAAACGGAAGAAGAAGAAGGAGGAGCAGAAAAGGAAGATGGAGGAAGAAGAGGGGCAGAAAACCAAGGATGAGTCATCTGAGATGCAGGAGCAGAAGGATGATTCAGCCGAAGGTAACATTTTATGGACTTTGCTTGAAGATTAATCCTCCCAAGCAAAATTATAATTTTTTTTTTTTTTTTTTTTTTTTAACACTTTATACAAACTTCTGTCTTGACAGTAGCAAGGCTCCATTTTGACTTAAATGGGAATTGGTCTGTAATTCATGTAGATACAGTTTGTCCACAGTAGGTTCTGTAATGAATGATATATGCACAACTTAATCAATTGGTTCTTATCAGGTGGCTTCACCGTGCAGCAAAGTACCAGAAGGTTGGGAGGGAGAGGATTAATCAATTAAAACTTGTCATAAAGTCATTGTCATGCAATTGGTAATTGGTCCTATTCAGTCCACATCATTTATTTTTCAGAAATCGAGGTTCCAATGAGCCCCCAAGTGCAATACCACGACTAACCATTGGTATATCTGCCACCCTCCACCACTTTCACTACAGCATTTGGTAAGAAGCGAGCAAATGTGGTCCCACCACCCCAGCAACCAATCGCAAGAACAAAAGAAACAAAACAAAGACTCCTCGCCAAATGAGCCTATATATTACAAGATCCCCAGGTAAGCATATCTTCCACTTCCACTATTTGTAGATTTGTTGCCATTGTAATGCATTTGTACTTGAGTTAGTTTGTCAGAGCATCCATCTGGATTGTCCCCAAACATGCTACGACATAAACAACAGAAAATATTTAAATTAAATTCCACAGGTTTGCCAGTTGTGAAAGAACTGTAAAAAATGATGGCAAGTGTTTACTTTTCCACAGTCGTGGCAGTTGTCCCAGCTCCTGCTGATAATTTGTATTGAATTATTTCAAGATGAAATGTCACACCAGAGATTGGTGCACACAGAAAAAAGTTAACTTATTTTGAAAGGTTAATGTTGGTGTTCAGGTTAATATTGGTAGTCTAATGGACAACTAATTAGGAGAAAATAATGTTACAAGGTACAAGAGGTACAAGATAATTTATTGATCATATGCAGGTTAACACAGAGTCAACAGTGCAATGAAATGCTTAGGATGAGAAGGACTGTTCAGACTCGCAGGAAGTACTAATAGCATGCAATATAAATACCGAAAATATAAGCATATGTAAAAAAAAAAAAAAAAAAAAAATAGCAGTAGTCAGGTTGTAGTATTCACAGGGTTGTAGTATTGTTCATATATGCACATAGTATTATTGCACATGACATATTGGCACAGTTGTGTAGCAAGTTATTGCAGCAGGTAATAATAATAGTAAAAGCTGAGATGAGTTATGAAGGGTAAGGTGTGACATACAAGATGCAGTCACATTGATACAGCAATAGACATAGTGTTAAAGAAGTGGCTTAGTGCAGTGTTATTATCATAGTTCTGTGTTATTTAGAGTTCATAGTCTGACAGCCTGTGGATAGTAACTGTTCTGAGTCTCTTTGGTATGGGCTGGCAGACTCGCTATACCTCCTGCCAGAGGGTAACAGTTCGAATAGTCCTTTTGCGGGGTTAGTGTGATCCTTAATGATGCTGCGGCTGCCTTACGCTGACACCCGACTGTGGTAAATGTCCTGGATGGTGGAAAGACTGCTGCCATTGAGGTCCTCAGCTGTGCACACCACCTCTGCAGTGCTTTCTGACTCTGGCTCGTGCAGCTCCTGTACCACACTGTGAGGCAGCCCGTCAGCACACTCTCAATGATGCACCTGTAGAAGTTCGTGAGGATGGTGGTGTTCGTGCCAAACTTCTTCAGCCTTCTCAGGAAGTAGAGTCTCTGCTGGGCTTTCTTACCACAGTGTCTGCATGTAAGGTCCAGGATAAGTCCTCGGTGATGTGGACGCCGAGGAACTTGAAGCTGCTGACCTGCTCTCCACCTCGGTGTTGTTGATGTGGATTGGGGGAGTGCTGACCTCACGCGCTGTCTCCTGAAGTCCACTATCATCTCCTTAAGTTTTGCTGACTTTCAGAGAGAGGTATTCTCCTGGCACCAGCTGGTCAGTGATTTCACCTCATCTCTGTCGGCAGTCTCGTCGTTGTCAGTGAGTGAGGCCCAGATGGTGGTGTCATCAGCAACTTGAGGATCACGTTAGAGCAGTGGCTTGGCTGTACAGTCATACGTGAAGAGGGAGTAGAGAAGTGGACTGAGAACACAGCCCTGAGGAGCACCCGACAAGTGTGGAGGAGAGGTGTCTGCCGATTCTCACCTCCTGTCGTCTGTTAGTGAGGAAGTCCAAGATCCAGCAGCATATGGACTTCTCCAGGCCTAGGGCAGTGAGCTTGGTGACCAGTTTGGAGGGGATTATGGTGTTGAATGCTGAGCTGTAATCAATGAAGAGCATTCTCACATACGTATTCCCCTTCTCCAGATGGCTGAGGGAGGTATGAACTGCCAGAGCAATGGCGTCCTCTGTCGACCTGTTTGCTCTGTATGCGAACTGCAGGGCGTCTAGGGTGTCGGGGAGGGAGACACAGATATGTTTCTTAATGATCCGCTCAAAGCACTTCATGATGACAGATGTGAGTGCTATGGGCTGAAAGTCATTTAGGCAGGTTGCTGTGGGGGTCTTTGGATAGGAACAACGGTGGAGGTCTTAAGGGTGGTGGGCACAATAGACAAGCTCATTGACAGATTGAAGATGTTGGTAAACACCTCGGCGAGTTGGTCAACGCAGACTCTCAGCACCCCGCCCTGGAATGCCGTCGGGCCCGGGAGCCTTACGAGGGTTTACTTTCTTGAACGCCCGTCTCACGGTAGCTGTGTCTATGTGGAGTGTGGCGTCCTCACTGTCCACATGTGGTTTGGTGACAGGTGTGGTGTTGTCTGCATCAAACCGGGCGTAGAAGGTGTTGAGCTCGTTCGGAAATGATGCGCTGGACATCTCCACAGACCTGCTCCTCCCCTTATAGTCCGTCATGTGGAGGTCATACCACACCTGCCGCGCGTCGTTGCTCTGTTGGGCAGATTCGACCCTCTTCCTATACTCCCGCTGTGATGTTTGTACAGTCTTTCTAGTGGTCATACTTGGCTGCTTTGTAGGCCTCGGTCTCCAGAATTAAAGGCAGCTGTGCGTGCTTTGAGTTTGGCACGTACCTCTAGCCCGACCCATGGTTTCTGGTTGGGTAGGTGCAGATGGTGGTTTTGGTACAATATCCTCCTAGTATTCCATTAACTTTAACTAGTAATGACTTCATGACTTTCTTTGCTAACAAAAATTTTGACTATTAGAGAAAAAATTACTCATAACCATCCCAAAGATGTATCGTTATCTTTGGCTGCTTTCAGTGATGCCGGTATTTGGTTAGACTCTTTCTCTCCGGTTGTTCTGTCTGAGTTATTTTCATTGGTTGCTTCGTCCAAACCATCGGCATGTTTATTGGACCCCATTCCTGCCAGGCTGCTCAAGGAAGTCCTACCATTATTTAATGCTTCAATCTTAAATATGATCAATCTATCTTGTTAGTTGGTTATGTAGCCACAGGCCTTTAAGGTGGCAGTAATTAAACCATTACTTAAAAAGCCATCACTTGACCCGCTATCTTAGCTAATTATAGGCCAATTTCCAACCTTCCTTTTCTCTCAAGATTCTTGAGAGGGTAGGTTGTAAAACAGTTAACTGATCACCTGCAGAGGAATGGGTCTATTTGAAGAGTTTCAGTCAGTTTTAGAATTCATCATAGTACAGAAACAGCATTAGTGAAGGTTACAAATGATCTTCTTATGGCGTCGACAGGTGACTTATCTCTGTGCTTGTTCTGTGGACCTCAGTGCTGCTTTTGATACTGTTGACCATAAATTTTATTACAGAGATTAGAGCATGTCATAGGTATTAAAGGCACTAGCGCTGCGGGTGGTTTGAATCATATTTGTCTAATAGATTACGTTGTTCATGTAAATGGGGCAGTCTTCTTCACAGACTAAAGTTAATTATGGAGTTCCACAAGGTTCTGTGCTAGGACCAATTTTATTCACTTTATACATGCTGTCCCTTAGCAGTATTATTAGACGTATTGCTTAAATTTTCATTGTTATGCAGATGATACCCGCTTTATCTATCCATGAAGCCCAGAGGATACACACCAATTAGCTAAACTGCAGATTGTCTTACAGACATAAAGACATGGATGACCTCTAATTTCCTGCTTTTAAACTCAGATAAAACTGAAGTTATTGTACTTGCCCCACAAATCTTAGAAGCATGGTGTCTAACCAGATCGTTACTCTGGATGGCATTTCCCTGATCTCTAGTAATACTGTGAGAAATCTTGGAGTCATTTTGATCAGGATATGTCATTCAAAAGCGCATATTAAACAAATATGTAGGACTGCCTTTTTGCATTTACGCAATATCTCTAAAATCAGAAAGGTCTTGTCTCAGAGTGATGCTGAAAAACTAATTCATGCATTTATTTCCTCTAGGCTGGACTATTGTAATTCATTATCAGGTTGTCCTAAAAGTTCCCTAAAAAGCCTTCAGTTGGTTCAGAATGCTGCAGCTAGAGTACTGACGGGGACTAGCAGGAGAGAGCATATCTCACCCTGTTGGCCTCTCTTCATTGGCTTCCTGTTAATTCTAGAATAGAAT
Organism: Thalassophryne amazonica; assembly: GCF_902500255.1. Lineage (NCBI taxonomy): Eukaryota > Metazoa > Chordata > Actinopteri > Batrachoidiformes > Batrachoididae > Thalassophryne > Thalassophryne amazonica. The sequence goes on along the minus strand of NC_047113.1, from coordinate 46,052,899 downwards.
TTAAAATTCTTCTTCTTACTTATAAGGTTTTGAATAATCGGGTCCCATCTTATCTTAGGGACCTCGTAGTACCATATTACCCCATTAGAGCGCTTCGCTCTCGAGACTGCGTGCTTACTTGTAGTTCCTAGGTTTGTAAGAGTAGAATTGGAGGCAGAGCCTTCATCTTTCAGGCTCCTCTCCTGTGGAACCAGCTCCCAATTCAGATCAGGGGAGACAGATAACCTCTCTACTTTTAAGATTAGGCTTAAAACTTCCTTTTCGCTAAGGCTTATAGTTAGGGCTGGATCGGGTGACCCTGGACCATCCCTTGGTTAGGGCTGCTATTAGACGTAGATTGTGGGGGGGTGCCCATGATGCACTGTTTCTTTCTCTTTTTGCTTCGTATGCATCACTCTGCATTTAATCATTAGTGATCGATCTCTGCCCCCCTTCACGGCATGTCTTTTTTCTGTTTTTTTCCCTCAGCCCCAACCAGTCTCAGCAGAAGACTGCCCCTCCCTGAGCCTTGTTCTGCTGGAGGTTTCTTCCTGTTAAAAGGGAGTTTTTCCTTCCCACTGTTGCCAAGTGCTTGCTCATAGGGGTCGTTTTGACCGTTGGGGTTTTTCATATTATTGTATGGCCTTGCCTTACATATGGAGCGGCCTTGGGCAACTGTTTGTTGTGATTTGGCGCTATATAAGAAAAAAGTTGATTGATTGATATCCTCAATGCACTTCCCTATATAACCATGACAGAGTCTGTGTAGCTCGTTGAGGTCCTCCTTCTGCTGAGTCAGTAAACATCTGCCAGTCGGTTGTCTCGAAGTCAGTCCTGGAGAGCTTCGTCTGCTGCAGTGTCCCATTTGAATATTTCCCTAGGAAGCCGGTTTTTCCTGTTTCAGTCTGTCTGTAGGCAGGAAGGAGGAGGACCATGTTGTGGTCCGACTTGCCTAGAGCGAGGGCGTAGGAGAGGGGTTTGTAGCTGTCCTTAAAGGGTGTATAGCAGTGGTCTAGGGTCTGATCTCCCCTGGTGCCATAGTAATATGCTTATAGTATTTGGGCAATACTTTTTTCATGTTTGTTCGATTAAAGTCTCGCCAAAACAATGAAAGCGGCATCAGGGTGTGTGTGTTCAAGTCCATTTATAATCCCATACAGCTCATCCAGGGCTTGGGTTTTAATAGCCTCGGATGGTAGTAGGTGTGAATATAACACTACACTTAGTATCACTGAGCTGAATTCTCTGGGCAGATAAAAGGGCCTTACTTTAATGGTGAGTAACTCTAGGACTGGTGTACAATGAGATGCTAGGATACGAACGTCTGTGACCCACAAGGAGTTAATCATAAAGCACACACCCCCTCCGCCCAGCTTGCCTGGGTTTTTGGTCCGGTCCAGCCGATGAATGGTGTTGTTATCTGGTGTTAACAAGCTGTCAGGCACGTCCGGCTACATCCAGGTCTCGCTAAAGGCGTAAACACAACAGCTTCTAATGTCCTGTTCACAGCTAATCTGTGCACGTAAATCGTCCATTTTATTCCTCAAAGACTGACGTTGGCGAGGAGGATAGAGGGAAGCAGAGGTTTATTAAGTCTCTGTCGAGTTCTGCACAGAATACCGGCTCTTTTTCCTCTCCGTGTCTTTTTCTTTCTCCCGCGGCGTCGTGAAGAACAAAGAAACACGCTCGTTTAGGACCAGGCAGCACGTCCGCTGCACCGTCCTTGAAGAGCGGCTCCTCTCCCGCTAAGGAATGTAAATCCAAAGTGTTGCATGGTCATACTCGAAGCGTAGTGTCTCATGTGGTAAATTGCAAGTGCAAAAGGTAAAATAAGACAAAAAAATGAACAAAGAGTGCGAATTGAACGGAGCTCCCCATCAGTGTTGCCGTCTTTCGGCGCAGCTTGATGACGTAGCCTTGAATATTAAATTTTATTGGGAAGTTTAGAAACATTGAATAACTGGACTACATTCTCACGTGGCTCTTGAATTACTGCATTTATGGATACTAATGACTTTTGTTAAAAGAACAAATATGACATTTGTGTGTCTTTTTAGGTGGCACTAGCGCAACACAAGGCTGACAAGAACAAGATCCATGGGGAGCCTAGAGGTGGGGGTGGGGTGACAGGTGGCAACAGCGACTCTGACCCCTTGGATAGCACAGACTGTGCCAGTGAAAGCAGCAGCAGTGGAGGCAAGAGGAGCAGATCACTACCTCCCAGACCTCACCTCTTCTGCATCTTCATCGTCGTCGTCGTCTTCCTCCTCCTCCTCCGCCCTCTTATCGGGAGCAAGCCAGTCTCAAGCGTTTTTACCTGGTCCAGAGAAAACATTGTCCTCAGCTAGTGTCTGACAGCAAGACTGACAACAAGGTCACAGTTTCCATCTCAAAACCAACTCAAAAGTGAGTCCCTGACAGCAGAGCTCATCATCTAGTCTTTGTGTGTTACAGCAGAAAATACAGAGCTATAAAATGATTATTTATTTATTATCCTCCCTCAGCTGTGAGGCCAGAAGGAAGATGCAGAAATGCACTTCCTTCTGCCCATGAGGATGTGAACAAAATTGATCAGATTTTCAACAAATTAGAATTTGTGTCACAAATGAACACTCGCACACCACACGTGTTGAGGGAGGAGCCGACACTGGCACGCCACGTGTGTTGCTTGGCAATGCCACAGTTGTGGGGACACAGACAAATTTCACAGCCAGCTCGAAAGTGGTCGCCTGCTCACTATTTTTGTCTTCACTAATGGCACCACATTTCCTAACTACTCTGCGAGTGGTATTGGATGTTCGTGTGTGGTACCTGGAATTTGGCCAACACCTGCCGAAATGGCTCAAACAGGCGCTCACAGGGCACACTCTGTCTTTCGGCCGCTGGTGTGCGTGAGTGGTTGTGGCGACAGGTGTGCAAGGTGTTAGAGGTGGCTCCGATTTTCGCGAATGGCATGCAATTCCTCCTTCATGCGCAAGTTGGCTTCAATCGTACTATGTATGAAGGGGCCGTAAATATAGTATGGATTCTTGTGCCCAAGATAACTTGAACAAAATCAATCAAGGATTTACCAGCTTTTATGAAATCTGAATTGAATGACTTTGAGTGTCACAGAGCAGTTCAAATTTGAGCTTGATTGGGTTTCACGAAGACCTTCTTAACCGCAGGATTAATAAACAGACTATTATTGTAAATTATTGTCTACCAGTTTTGTTTTGTTTTTTTTGTGTTAGTGAATCCTGTAAGTGCAATTTCTTGTGAAAACCTTTGTGAATTTCAGTGAAATTCAGTCATAGCACATCATGTGATGTGCAAGAAGAAAAAGAATTCTAGTTTGAAGTCTTCAAGGGGAAATGATTGGACTTTAGTTTTCTGTAAATCATATTTGTCTATGGTAAAATGTCAAGTGGTGAAAGATTTGTGTACAAGTTCAGTGTGACTTTTTAAAAAATCTTTACAGAGGTCCAGACTTCAGCGACTCCACCCACTCCTTGCCATCTTCATTCAAGACAATGGTCCTTCCTGTCACTTCTTCTAACAGTAATTCAGCCTCACAAGTCCCAAGAGAGGCCAGAAGAGAGAAGAAGGTTGGAAAGAGGTGGTCAGAAGGTCTGTGGTTTTAATTGTAGTGTTTTACTAAGTTTGTGCTCTGTGTATGCCTACTTAAAATAACGGCAAAAAATTTATGCATGGACTTGTTTTGTTGAATGTGGCCAAACATGGTTGTGTTCAAAATAAGTGTGTTAAAAAAGTGAGGAAAGCGTAAAATCCTTACAATTGCTTGTATTTCCATACATCCCAAACGCATTGGGAACACTGGACATTCTATTCCAGTTCATAGCATGAAGAAAAATTGATCACTTCATAGAAAGTGATGAAAAGGAATATTGGGCTGCTCCAAAAAAAAGTGTCTGCATTGTCTTTACAAACTCAAACATTTACTGTATAAACTGAAGAATGCTTGAAGATTTATCTTTCCTGTGAATCACTGAACCAACATTTAGTTGTATAACAATATTTCTGATCATTATTATATCTGTGTTGCATGGAGTCGACAGCGTCTGGCACCTGTCAACAGGTATTCCAGCTGAGGATGATTGGACTACCTTACACAATTCCACATTTCTTGGTTTTGCCTCAGAAACAGCATTTTTGATGTCACCCCACAAGATGTCTTTTGGATTAAGGTCCCTGGATTGAGCTGGCTACTCCATAACGTTAATCTTTTTGGTCTGTAACCAAGATGCCGCTCACTTCCTGGAGTGTTTGGGGTTGTTGTATTGTTGACACCCATTCAAGGACTTTTCTTCTTTGGCATAAGGCAACATGACCTCTTCAAGTATTTTGACGTAGTCAAATTGATCCATGATCCCTGGTATGCGATGATTAGGCCCGACACCATAGTATGAGAAATATCCCCATATCATGATGTTTGCTCCACCATGCTTCTCTGTCTTCACAGTGCACTGTGGCTTGAATTCAGTTTTTGGGGGTTGTCTGACAAACTGTCTACAGCCCCTAGACCCAAAAAGAACAGTCTTGCTTTCATCACTCCACAAAATGTTGCGCCATTTCTCTTTAGGCCAGTCAGTGTGTTGTTTGGCAAATTGTAACCTCTTCAACATGACAGTTTCTTTCTTTTTTTTCAACAATGGCTTCAAGGGTGTGGTCTTCTTGCCCATATCTTGGCTTTGCATAGGCACCTTCTAATTGTTACAGTACTCACAGTTATCTTTAGACCTTCTTTGATCGCCCTGGAGCTGATCATTGGTTGAGTCTTTGCCATTCTGGGTATTCTTTGATCCATTTGAGTGGTGGTTTTTGTCATTTTCCTCCCAGGGCTTTCTGGTTTTGGTTGCCATTTTAAAGCATTTGAGATCATTTTAGGTGATAAGCCTATCATTTTTTGTATTTTTTTATGTTTCTCCTCTCCAGTCATCTTTATAATCAAAGTATTGTTCTTCAATCAATCAATTCAATCAATTTTATTTATATAGTGCCAAATCACAACAAACAGTTGCCCCAAGGCGCTTTATATTGTAAGGCAAGGCCATACAATAATTACGTAAAAACCCCAACGGTCAAAACGTTGCCGAGGGTATTTTAGCATTGCGTTCTTTTTTTGTAGAGTGAGGATCCTAAGGTTCCTAAAGAGGAACCATTTTTGCAGATGTCACTGATCCTAATAGTGATCCCTTAAATGCCACATAACGTGCACCATTTAACCCCTAATTCTGCTAAGTAGTAATTCAGAACCTTTTAAAAATCTGTCAATTTTGGAGTCTTTTGGCCTCTTCCATGCAGTTTAGAGGCTTTCTTCTTGGTGTATTTACCCCAGTAACTCACTGAAAATCTGTCACAGTAAATTAAGCTATCTTAATAATGATTGTGAATTTGTTTTTTATGTCAGTTTTGAGTGAAGCACTCAAAGTGCACTGCATAATAAAATATCAATACACAACAATTTCACATTTGTAAAATGAAATTACTTTTCAACTGGTATTGCTTTTAAAGAACCATCTGAAAATAAAAGATAATATAATTCCATGTATTTCTTGATAAAATGGAATATGTAGACTTGCTTAAATTAAAGTTTTTAGCTCAGGTGTATGTAAATGTTTGAACGCAACTGTACAACTTCTTTTAAGTAATGTGCATAATTGATGTATTGCGCAACAAGCACAAATATATTCAGTGAAGTTTACACTGGGGAATTACATTACAGTGAGTCAAAGCTGGCACTGTTCTTTAGCTATTGTCCGTTTCATTTGTATCCAGGTAAATGATGAGGGCTACACCCCTTTAATGGAGGCAGCTAGAGAAGGTCATGAAGAAATGGTAGCATTGCTGCTGGCGCAAGGTAATCAAGCAACCTTCATAGATCTGCAAAATGAATAATCAATGTTTCTGCATTTCTTTTGGTTTGTTGTATAAAAGGCAAAGGGCCCAAGAGTGTGAGCTGTCACAATATGACCGTGTTATTATCTAGTTCTGTGGTTTTAACACAGTGCATACATTTTGTGAATTTCAAAATGCTTACCAAATGACAACCATTAACCAACCAGTGACCTTCATCTCTCCATTACACAAATGGACAGTTTGACCAGGGATAAAAAAAAAGACAGTCAGCTTTCTATTTATTAAACATTGTCCAACCTGGAAAAAAAATGTTTACTCCAGTATGTCACATCAGTAATTTTTTAGTAATTTATCAGTAATTTTTTTTCTTCTTTCTTGTTGAATTGGTAATTTTCAGCTCCTAAATCTTACAAATGAAGATGTCATTAATTTTGAGTCCCTCTCTTTTAATCATACTTTGTCACATGTGATAGAATCTATTTTGGATTTTTTTTTTACATTTTACATTTTTTTGTATGTTGGCTGGGTACAAAAAAATGCTAGCTATTTATGAGAGTAAAGTATTGTAATTTGCAGTTGTTTTCATCCAGGTGCTAACATTAATGCCCAGACAGAGGAGACGCAGGAGACAGCTCTGACTCTAGCTTGTTGTGGAGGTTTCTTGGAAGTGGCTGACTTCCTGATCAAAGCAGGTGCTGACATTGAGTTGGGTTGTTCCACTCCACTAATGGAAGCTGCACAGGAAGGTCACCTAGAGTTGGTTAAATATCTGCTGGCTGCAGGTGAGTGAGAAGCTGGAGCTCAACACACCTGCACTTTAAAGAGCACAATATTAAATGTGTTTGTAATTCTACTTTGATTGTGATCCTAAGCGCTCTGTTCTTTAGGGGCAAATGTTCATGCCACCACTGCAACAGGTGACACAGCATTGACATATGCATGTGAGAATGGGCATACTGATGTGGCCGACGTACTGCTGCAGGCTGGAGCCAACTTGGTATCACATTTAGATTCTCTTTTTGTTATTTCTGAACAGTCCTTTACATCCAGAACACAAATACATGGAATGTATCCTGATGGGTTTTATTTATTTAATTATTATGAAATTGTTAATCCAAAATTGGATTAGCAGCTGTTTTTAATTTGTGGGGTTTGAAAGGACTTTTTTTCTCTGAAAAATGTTTGGGACAAATTTCTCAAACATAACAGTGTACTCATCCTTGTACAATTTTGACTGTCTCACTGGTGGATTGAACAATGATTTATCTAATGTTCATTAATTTTCATTCTTTAGGAACATGAGTCTGAAGGGGGAAGGACTCCATTGATGAAGGCAGCAAGGGCAGGACACCTCTGTACAGTGCAGTTTCTTATCAGCAAAGGTGCATTTTCACAATTTAAAAAGGGGAACTGTATTAAACATTTTGGTGACGTGTACACTGAGTGCAACATTACAGTAGAAAACTAGAACACAGTAATATTTATTGGACAATATGGTTCGAACTGGTGGCTGTGCTTTAGTTGTTAAAATTCTGTTATTCTTCACAAAAATGTCTTAAATATAACTTCAAAAGTGGATGTTAACATGACTGAGATATTTACCTTTACAGTTGTACCTGAGTAATTTGGAACACAAACCTGATGAATTGAGTAATCTCACAAACACTGCTTATTATTGTCATTCTTTTCATGTGAAGGTGCTAATGTGAACAGAGCTACTGCCAATAATGATCACACAGTGGTGTCTCTTGCGTGTGCTGGAGGACATCTGGCTGTGGTGGAGCTGTTGCTGGCACATGGGGCTGATCCTACGCACAGACTCAAAGTAGAGCACATCCTCTGGACAACAGTTTGACCAATAGAAATATTAATGCATCTATGGATATATCATTGTATCTGCATTTGTTTTTGCAGGATGGCTCGACCATGTTGATAGAAGCTGCTAAGGGCGGCCACACAAATGTGGTGTCCTACCTGCTGGACTACCCCAATAACATCCTGTCAGTGCCAGCTCCTGATCTCTCCCAGCTCACTCCCCCTTCGCAAGACACCTCTCAGGTAATAAGAGAGTCTGTAGTCAGGATGTTATCAAACTTTCCCTGTTAAAATGTTCATTTCACAAGAACCACAAAAGTAACACTTTATGATCAGTTAAACCGGTCTTGGGTTCTAGGTTCCTCGTGTTCCATTCCAAGCTCTCGCCATGGTGGTGCCCCCTCAGGAGCCAGACCGGGCCCCATCAAACATCGCCACGCCGCCACCCATCTCCAGCAAAAGTAATTGGTGCTGTAATTTGCTGTACATTTTGAAATTAGTTAGCTGGAGTGTACAACTGAAATTAAGTTTCAAACCTCAGCTGTTTTGTCATTTTTATTATTAACCTGCAGAAATGCTCACCACCTATGTCATTCTGTCAAATTAAGTTATGTCCAAACAGAGACAAGCATCCCTTCAGCCTGGTGTCCCCAGCTCAGTTGGCCGAGGACCTGAAACGGAACCTCTGCCACCCTTTCACTTGTGTCAGCCCCTAGAATGCATAGTTGAAGAGACAGAGGGGAAACTGAATGAACTGGGCCAGAGAATCAGTGCTATTGAAAAAGCCCAGCTTCAGTCGCTGGAGCTCATTCAGGGGGAGCCGCTCACCAAAGACAAGATTGAAGAGTTGAAGAAGAGTCGAGAGGAGCAGGTAAATCACATGCAATAATCTTCTCTGATTTTGAAATCATTCAGTATTTCAGTTAAGCCAGATGGCTACCCTGTTAGCAGATTTTCCATAAAATTACTGTTGTACTTTGATTTTATATATTAATGTTTTATTCATGTCCTTTAGTTCATCTTCTAAATTTAAATACTGTTTGCACAACAAATTGCTCCACTGGGGACAAATAAACTAAAGTTTGATTGAAAGTAGTAGTTTGTATTACAAATGGTGAAGTTGGTCATAATGTGACTTTTATGTGATTACCTACTTAGGTACAAAAGAAAAAGAAAATCCTGAAGGAGCTGCAGAAGGTTGAGCGCCAGCTGCAGCTAAAACACAGCAACAGTTTACCAAAGAGTACATGGAGGCTAAGGGCTTAAAGGAGGATCAAGAGGCTGGTCAGAGCCAGGGCCCGGGCCCGGGGCCCGGGAATACAACATCTGTTCTCGGGCCTCTCGCCTCTGTCCAAGCACACACCAGCTCTGACACAGATGAAGAGGCGAATAAAGATGGAGAGCATGAGGAGCATCCCGGAGATGGAGAAGAGGTCAAACCTTCACTGAAATATTCTTCAAGGATTTGTTATGAAATGTCAGCTGTAGCTCTTAATATGGTTCATTGACCTCCCAATATTTAAAATCTGTTCTCCACCTTTTCAGGAAGAGGAAGATGATGATGAAGAGGATGAGGGGTCTGAAGAAGAGGCAGAGGGAGATGACGATTACGCCAAGCTTCCTCAGGTGGACACAATCCTCTACAGAGATGGGCCACAGCCACCACAACAGCCTCCTCTGCCCCCTTCGCCACAAGTTCATTCCCAACCGCCTCCTCCCCCTCTCCAAACTGCCTTTGTTCCTATCCAGCCTTTGCCGGACTACAATCCTGCCGAATACCCGGGAAGTACCAGCCCAGAGCTGCAGAGGGTACTCGTTGGGCAGGGCCAGGGTCAACAGTTAGCTGGGCTTGTCCCAGGAATGATACCTCAGCAAGCCCCAGACGGGCTCATGGTAGCTACACCTGCACAGACACTCACGGACACGCTAGATGACATCATGGCAGGTAAGTACTTTATTTATTTTTATTTATTTATTTTTTGTGGAGTGCACTTGATGCGTTGGTTGTTAACTTTGCATGTTTTGCAGTGATATTGAGCTTCTGAGTATTTTGTGTAGCTTTTATTTGTCATAGCATGTGGAAATTCATTCTTATTATTCTGTTACTGTATTGCAGCTGTGAGCAGTCGCGTGCCCATGCTGAACACTACATCATCACCCACACCTTTGTCCCAGCCGCTCACACAGACCCCTGCAAACATCGCTTCACCTCCCTCTGTCTTGCCCCTCTACCCTTCCGTTGACATTGATGCACATGTAAGACAAATTGGCACTTTGACAGAAGGATCTATAAAATTCTTTATGGCGGAAGCAAATGCATGTCCCCTAAATTCCCTGCCCTGTTGAGAGATGTTGTGGTCTTCTCAGACGGAGAGTAACCATGACACAGCGCTGACGTTGGCGTGTGCAGGCGGGCACGAGGAGCTGGTATCTGTCCTCATTGCACGAGGAGCCAATATTGAGCACCGGGACAAAAGGGTATGAAATTACAATACGTGGACTAATAGACTGAGTATATGAAAAAAACTTGGAATGGTGTTAGAGTTAAAAAGTAATCAGGTCTGTATTTATTATTAAACTTTGTTTTTCTCAAGTTACAATAACCCTTTATTTTTCATTTCAAGGTTTTACGCCTCTGATTCTGGCTGCCACTGCTGGCCATGTAGGAGTGGTAGAAGTGCTCCTGGACAAAGGGGTGACATTGAGGCACAGTCGGAGAGAACCAAAGACACACCGCTCTCCCTGGCTTGCTCTGGGGGTCGCCAGGAGGTATATATACTCACTTTAAATTGGTCTTTACTGGATGTTCCGTTTTTACTGGTATTCACCCTGAGTGTAACTGTCCTTTCTGTTGGTCAGGTGGTGGAGTTATTGTTGCTGCGGGGAGCCAATAAGGAACATCGCAATGTTTCAGACTACACACCTCTTAGTCTTGCTGCCTCTGGGGGTTACGTGAACATCATTAAGATACTCCTCAATGCTGGGGCAGAAATTAATTCCAGGTTAGATACAATAACCTTATTACAGTAGTGTTCAGAATAATAGTAGTGCTATGTGACTAAAAAGATTAATCCAGATTTTGAGTATATTTCTTATTGTTACATGGGAAACAAGGTACCAGTAGATTCAGTAGATTCTCACAGATCCAACAAGACCAAGCATTAATGATATGCACACTCTTAAGGCTATGAAATTGGGCTATTAGTAAAAAAAAAAAAAAAGGGGGTGTTCACAATAATAGTAGTGTGGCATTCAGTCAGTGAGTTTGTCAATTTTGTTTAACAAACAAGTGTGAATCAGGTGTCCCCTATTTAAGGATGAAGCCAAGCACCTGTTGAACATGCTTTTCTCTTTGAAAGCCTGAGGAAAATGGGACGCTCAAGACATTGTTCAGAAGAATAACCAGAATGGCAAAGGCTCTCACCCATTGATCAGCTCCAGGATGATCAAAGACAGTCTGGAGTTACCTGTAAGTGCTGTGACAGTTAGAAGACGCCTGTGTGAAGCTAATTTATTTGCAAGAATCCCCCGCAAAAGTCCCTCTGTTAAATAGACGTGCAGAAGAGGTTACAGTTTGCCAAAGAACACATCAACTAGCCTAAAGAGAAATGGAGGAATATTTTGTGGACTGATGAGAGTAAAATTGTTCTTTTGGGTCCAACGGCCACAGACAGTTTGTGAGACAACACCCAAACTCTGAATTCAAGCCACATTTAACAGTGAAGACAGTTGAAGCATGGTGGTGCAAGCATCATGATATGGGCATGTTTCTCCTACTATGGTGTGGGCCTATATATCACATACCAGGTGTCATGGATCAGTTTGGATATGTCACAATACTTGAAGAGGTCATGTTGCCTTATGCTGAAGAGGACATGCCCTTGAAATGGGTGTTTCAACAAGACAATGACCCCCAAGCACACTAGTAAATGAGCAAAATCTTGGTTCCAAACCAACAAAATTAATGCCTCAGCAGATGTGAAGAAATCATGAAAAACTGTGGTTATACAACTAAGTACTAGTTTAGTGATTCACAGGTGTTGCTAAAACAGCAGTTTGAAACATAATATGTTTTGAGTTTGTAGCATCAACAGCAGATGCTACTATTATTGTGAACACCCCCTTTTCTACTTTTTTTAACTAATAGCCCAGGTTTCATAGCCTTAAGAGTGTGCATATCATGAATGCTTGGTCTTGTTGGATTTGTGAGAATCTACTGAATCTACTGGTACCTTGTTTCCCATAAGAAATATACTCAAAACCTGGATTAATCTTTTGAGTCACATAGCACTACTATTATTCTGAACACTACTGTATGTGGGATGGTTGCTTGGTGCAAGGGTTTTTTTTTTTTTGCAAAAACGTATTTTCTTTAGTGTGTTGTACTTGTTGACTTAAGTAAAAAAGGAGTTGTCATGAAATAAAAGACTAAAGAGATGGATGAAAGTTCAAAGCGCAAATGAGACAGCATGGTTTAATTGGTACACTTGAATTGAACATGAAGTGAAAGTTGAAAGGTTATTTTCTGATACTCCTATTAGTGTGAAACAATTTTTCTACAAGATACTGACCTCTAAATTCTTGGCAGTGTACACAATGTCCTGGCATTGAATATGCCTTCATTGGTGTGTCAGTAATTGTAAGTTATTTTAGATGAAAGTATTTTACGGGTGCATAATAAATACATGATTGATGTTGTAGTTATGCTTTGACCCCCAGTGTACCGTATTTTTCGGACTATAAGTCGCACTTTTTTACGTTTGGCCAGGGGTGCGACCCTATACTCAAGAGCGACTTGTAAATGAAAAATATAGCGGTAGATTCTCAATTAATTTACCGTAATAAAACAATTTTACGTGACAGTCGCTCTATGTTTTAAAATGGCCACCGGAAATGGAAATGCAATGCATCAATGGGCACTGTAGTATGGCCGGGCTGCCCTATAGGTCACGATAAACCAATCAGAGAACAGAACATTGGACGCGTATTCCTCACCTCACCCAGGCAACGATTGTGAAACGGCGTGTGAACACAGACAAACACGGTGCTTGCTGTTATTCCGGGAGGGCTAACAAACAACTTCAACCCTTGGATATTGGTGTGAACAGAGTGTTTAAGTTGACGCTGAGAACTGCGTGGAGCACTGGGGTGAGTGACAGAGGAGGATTAGCGTCTGCACTTGGAAGAAGCTGACGTCGACACCACGGGGAGGTAGATGCTGCGCGAACATGGCAGCTGACACCTGGTGTGTACTATGGTCCACAGCGGGTAATATGTTAGAAAGAACCGTTCAGCGATGGTGTGGGTTATGGTTCGGAATTGCAATGTGGTCCTGCAAAATACAAACATATCCGTAGGTAAAATGCAGCTTACGAGAGGGCACTCAAGGCTTGTGTGACTGTCCTAGCGACTTCTGACTACCATAGAAACAAAAATTTCAACATTACTGATAACCTTAACAAGACAACGGAGAAGGCCCGAAAAATGCACCAAAAGAAAATCATACTCTGCAGATTACAAGTTACGACTGGTAAATATGCATCCGAAACGGTAGCCGTCACAATATTATCATCTGAACTTTTCATGTTAACATACCTGGATGTCCATGTGACTTGTAGTCCAGTGCGACTTATTTATGGTTTATTTTTCTTTATAATGGATAAAGTGGCTGGTGCGACTTATACTCCAGTGCGACTTATAGTCCGGAAAATACGGTACATCATGTAGTTTGGATCTTGTTCGATTATGGTTTGATAATGCATCAGTACTTTGTTGGATCACTCGCACTGCAAAACATGCATCTGTTAAATTTAACTTAATAAAAAAGGTAGTGTGTGTTTCCTTAACAAAATAAGTGTATAAAATAACTTTTTTCCATGATGAAAAACATCACATTGCACATTACAGGTGAGCCCTGTTAACTTGTGTGAGTTGGGATCCACAAAATCGGGCCACAATTTATTGGAAACTGTGAGTTAAGGTTAACAAAAAAATATATATATATTTTACAGTAGTTAAAATTTTGGGGGTCCACAGTCAACTTAATCAAATTAACACGCACATGCATTTGCATGTGCGAGTTAACAGGGTTCACCTGTATTTGGAAGCTGCTCAGTATTTTTGCTACTTTTTAAGGGGTCCAAAAAATTTCTACAATACTGTATAATTGTTAGAGCTGCCTCCAATATTGTGAGTGAAATACCTTCGCTCCAAAACTGAACAAGACGCTCATTCAGTGCAGCTTCAGATGGTGCAGCACTACAGAGACTGTACAATGGGGAAATTAATTTGTAGTAGGTGCTAAATGTAGTTTGCAGAGCAGGTAGCGCAGTGGATAAGGAGCTGGCCTGCCAATATGTAGACCTCATTCGAATCCAGGTTGTGCTACCTGTTTGTGTCCTTGGACAAGGCAGTTAATCTGCATTGTCACAGTCCACCTAGATGTCAGTGGATATGGTAACACAAAGCTGATTTTGATATTTGGAGGAATGTCAGATTAGCAGCAATGTTGGTTTATTTTTATTTTTTAACTTACCAGGACTGGCAGTAAGCTGGGAATTTCTCCTCTGATGCTTGCGGCAATGAACGGTCATGTACCTGCAGTAAAGCTGTTGCTGGATATGGGCTCAGACATCAATGCCCAAATTGAGACCAACCGCAACACAGCTCTAACCCTTGCCTGCTTCCAGGGGCGGGCTGAGGTTGTAAGTTTGCTGCTGGATCGAAAAGCCAACGTGGAGCATCGTGCTAAGGTATGGGAGTCTTAGATTGAGAGAAAAAAAAAACGCATTTTCTAGCTGTCTCAGTGAGGAGGTAGCTGAGATGAGCAGTAATTTTTTTTTAATGGGAGTTCTTGGTTTTCTGTGCTTTGGGGGCTTGGATCTATATTTGTTTTGGGGTGGGGGACATTTATGTGGGCATGGTGCATTTAAAGTGTCAGAAATTAAATCTTATGCCAACTGCATTTGCCTTAGTTTTCCGTCTGCTGTTGGTGAGGTGTTTTTTTTTTTTCCCCTTCTTTTCCCGTCCTCAGAGTGAGGACAAAAAAAGGGCCACCCTGGAAAAACAGTTCACACTACACGGTGTCTTGTTCTTTTAAAAGAGCATTGGCATGGTTGCTGTAGTTTCATTTGTCTGTCCACAGGTAATGAGCCGGTAAACGTACACATTGCTAACACAAATGGCTGGTAGCCATTTCAAGTCCCATTTTCATATCCTAGCTCTCATGTTCAGATTCCGCAAACAGGTCTGCCTAGTGTTAATATTGTCAGAGGAGACTAAATATATTTGTTAATGACCTTTTTATTTATTTTTTATGACTAATATGAGACTGCATCAGTGTTCTAAAATGCTTATTAAGATATTAACATAGTTATTGTCTATGGAAATAAGACAAGACTAAAATGTTTTGCATGAAATAAAATCTATCTCCAGTTTTGCCTACAAGCTCTTATGCTTTGAAAACGTTTCCAAAATCTGCCGTCCTGATGCAAAATCAAGGCTGGACGCAAGATATAAAATGTACCATGCACACTTTGACAATACGCAGGACATCTGCACATTCAAAAATAGTTTTTGTTACTTTTTTTGTGTGTGTTTTGTGTTTTTTTTTTTTTTTTAACCCTTAAGCCCTAGAGCCTATTTCACCGAAATCACATACCCATACATTATGGTTTATTTCTCAGCTTGTACAAGGTCAAAAATGCAAAAGTTTGGATCACCTAAAAGACAGGTCCTAGGGGATGTTGTGGATGCAAAAAGTAAATGAGGTTTTTTTATTATTTATTTTTTTTCTTCAAAAAATGAATTCCGATTTATGTCTTTGCTTGGTGTTTCAGCTGTGGTTAGTTAATGTGATTGAAGTGGATACTTCACTTGACATTTTCATGTATAATAAGTGTATGTTGGTGTCAGCATTGGTTAGTTATGAGTGTTCAAATGTTCCAAAACAGGGCAAGTCCCCAAATTTGGGGACTCTAGGGTTTAAGAGGTTAAATAATGTCTCCGTTGTGTTTGATTCTTATTGCTGCGGTCAGCGCCATTGTCTCCTGTGCGGGGTGGGGAGTGTTGTGTTCAACCTGCTGTGTATTTGAGCAGAGATCTGTAAAGGCCACTGGAGTGGACACCAGCCTCAAGAAAGTTTGGAAGAATAAACGGAATTGTTTAACTTTTTTTTTTTTTTTTTTTTACCAACCAGGAACCGAAAAGCTAAAACGTTTGTTTGACTGCTCACTTTCACTGTCCCATGTGTTAAAGTTCCTAATCAGTTTGGTGAGACTTAGATAAAAGCTAGTGTGTGTAGATTTTTTTAACACAGCAGCACAAATATGAATTTGTTTTATTATTTACAACCCCGTTCCAATGAAGTTGAGACGTTGTGTGAAATGTACATAAAAACAATACAGTGATTTGCAAATCCTCTTCAACCTATATTCAGTTGAATACACCACAAAGACAAGATATTTAATGTTTAAACTGATAGACTTTTTTTTTTTTTTTTGCAAATATTTGCTCATTTTGAAATGGATGCCTGCAACACATTTCCAAAAGGCTGGTACAGGGGCAACAAAAGACTGGGGAAGTTGATGAATGCTCAAAGAACACCTGTTTGGAACATTCCACAGGTGAACAGGTTAATTGGAAACAGGTGAGTGTCATGATTGGGTATAAAAGGAGCATCCCCAAAAGTCTCAGCCATTCACAAGCAAAGATGGGGTGAGGATCACCTCTTACTGAACAACTGCGTGAAAAAAATAGTCCAACAGTTTAAGAACAATGTTTCTCAACATTCAGTTGCAAGGAATTTAGGGATTCCATCATCTACAGTCCATAATATAACCAGAAGATTCAGAGAATCTGGAGAACTTTCTACACATAAGTGTCAAGGCCAAAAACCAACATTGAATGCCTGTGAGCTTCGATCCCTCAGGCGGCACTGCATTAAAAAGCGACATCATTGTGTAAAGGATCTTGCTGCGTGGACTCAGGAACATTTCAGAAAACCATTGTCAGTTAACATGGTTTGTCACTTACATCTACAAGTGCAAGTTAAAACTCTATCATGCAAAGTGAAAGCCATACATCAACAACATCCAGAAACGCCGCCACCTTCTCTGGGCCCGAGCTCATTTGAAATGGACAGACGCAAAGTGGAAAAGTGTGCTGTGGTCTGATGAGTCCACATTTCAAATTGTTTTTGGAAATCATGGATGTCGTGTCTTCCGGACAAAAGAGGAAAGAGACCATCTAGACTGTTACCAGCGCAAAGTTCAAAAGTCAGCATCTGTGATGCTATGGGGGTGTGTTAGTGCCCATGGCATGGGGAACTTACACATCTGTGACGGCACCATCAATGCTGAAAGGTACATTCAGGTTTTGGAGCAACACATGCTGCCATCCAAGCAACGTCTTTTTCAGGGACGTACTTGCTTATTTCAACAAGACAATGCCAAGCCACATTCATCTCATGTTACAACTGCGTGGCTTCATAGTAAAAGACTGCAGGTACTAGACTGGCCTGCCTGCAGTCCAGACCTGTCACCCATTGAAAATGTGTGGCACATTATGAAACACAGAATATGACAACGGAGACCCCAGACTGTTGAACAACTGCTTTTTTTTTTTTCTTTTTTTTTTTGTGTTGCAGGCGTCCATTTCAAGATGAGCAAATATTTGCACAAAAACAATAAAGTTTATCAGTTTGAACATTAAATATCTTGTCTTTGTGGCGTATTCTATTCAGTATAGGTTGAAGAGAATTTGCAAATCATTGTATTGTTTTTATTTACATTTTACACAATGTCCCAACTTCATTGGAATTGGGGTTGTATGACTAATATATAACAAATAACATGAAATATGAATTGTGAATCATATTTAAATTATATTGGGTTGTGGCTCTAATAAATAAAAATATTACAAATCTTCCAAATCTTCAAAAATTGATTTATCATAAAATGTTTGTTTTTGTTTGAATGCCCTGCCAGCTCCACCGTCTCCTGTCAGTAGGAGGGGGTGGTGGGTCATCCTGTATGTGTTTGAGCATAGATCTGTAGAGTGGACACCACTAGAGGGTTAACTTACATTTTTCTTATAAACTACGAACCAAAAGGCCAAAAGGTTTGCGTGTTTAAGAAAAGGATGACACTAATTACATTACACATCACGTGACTTGTCAAAAAAACATAAAACCAAAAAATAAATGTGCTGCAGCTAATGAGAAATATTTAATGAAAAATAGTTGACATTTACACTCTGTCTTCAAGTGTCTGATCAACTCTCTGAGGCTCAGATTAAAGATACTGTGTGTAGATTTTTTAACAGCAACAAACGCTTTATCCATCCAATAACATTATTTATGACTAATATATAACAAATCACATTAAATCTAAAAACAATTGTGAAATACGAAGTGTGCATCATATTTAAATTAAATTGCCTCAGTTTCTGGACATTGCAATAGATAAAAACATTAAAAATCTTGAATTATTTTATTTTATCCTGCTTTGCATTAACAAATTTCCAGCCATAACTGAATGTGCAAATAGAATAACTACATCCAACAAATGTTTCTTTTCAACGGACCTGCGCCACTACGGTGCTGTGGAACTGTAGTGGCACAGGACATCTTTCTACTCATCACTAATTGAAGAAAATAAGAACAACCCCAGGTTTCTTTTCAGCACTGTAGCCAGGCTGACAAAGAGTCAGAGCTCTATTGAGCTGAGTATTCCATTAACTTTAACTAGTAATGACTTCATGACTTTCTTTGCTAACAAAATTTTAACTATTAGAGAAAAAATTACTCATAACCATCCCAAAGACGTATCGTTATCTTTGGCTGCTTTCAGTGATGCCGGTATTTGGTTAGACTCTTTCTCTCAGATTGTTCTGAGTTATTTTCATTAGATACTTCATCCAAACCATCAACATGTCTATTAGACCCCATTCCTACCAGGCTGCTCAAGGAAGCCCTACCATTATTTAATGCTTCGATCTTAAATATGATCAATCTATCTTTGTTAGTTGGCTATGTACCACAGGTTTTTAAGGTGGCAGTAATTAAACCATTACTTAAAAAGCCATCACTTGACCCAGCTATCTTAGCTAATTATAGGCCAATCTCCAACCTTCCTTTTCTCTCAAAAATTCTTGAAAGGGTAGTTGTAAAACAGCTAACTGATCATCTGCAGAGGAATGGTCTATTTGAAGAGTTTCAGTCAGGTTTTAGAATTCATCATAGTACAGAAACAGCATTAGTGAAGGTTACAAATGATCTTATGGCCTCGGAAAGTGGACTCATCTCTGTGCTTGTTCTGTTAGACCTCAGTGCTGCTTTTGATACTGTTGACCATAAAATTTTATTACAGAGATTAGAGCATGCCATAGGTATTAAAGGCACTGCGCTGCGGTGGTTTGAATCATATTTGTCTAATAGATTACAATTTGTTCATGTAAATGGGAAATCTTCTTCACAGACTAAAGTTAATTATGGAGTTCCACAAGGTTCTGTGCTAGGACCAATTTTATTCACTTTATACATGCTTCCCTTAGGCAGTATTATTAGACGGTATTGCTTAAATTTTCATTGTTACGCAGATGATACCCAGCTTTATCTATCCATGAAGCCAGAGGACACACACCAATTAGCTAAACTGCAGGATTGTCTTACAGACATAAAGACATGGATGACCTCTACTTTCCTGCTTTTAAACTCAGATAAAACTGAAGTTATTGTACTTGGCCCCACAAATCTTAGAAACATGGTGTCTAACCAGATCCTTACTCTGGATGGCATTACCCTGACCTCTAGTAATACTGTGAGAAATCTTGGAGTCATTTTGATCAGGATATGTCATTCAAAGCGCATATTAAACAAATATGTAGGACTGCTTTTTTGCATTTACGCAATATCTCTAAAATTAGAAAGGTCTTGTCTCGGAGTGATGCTGAAAAACTAATTCATGCATTTATTTCCTCTAGGCTGGACTATTGTAATTCATTATTATCAGGTTGTCCTAAAAGTTCCCTAAAAAGCCTTCAGTTAATTCAAAATACTGCAGCTAGAGTACTAACGGGGACTAGAAGGAGAGAGCATATCTCACCCATATTGGCCTCTCTTCATTGGCTTCCTGTTAATTCTAGAATAGAATTTAAAATTCTTCTTCTTACTTATAAGATTTTGAATAATCAGGTCCCATCTTATCTTAGGGACCTCGTAGTACCATATCACCCCAATAGAGCGCTTCGCTCTCAGACTGCAGGCTTACTTGTAGTTCCTAGGGTTTGTAAGAGTAGAATGGGAGGCAGAGCCTTCAGCTTTCAGGCTCCTCTCCTGTGGAACCAGCTCCCAATTCAGATCAGGGAGACAGACACCCTCTCTACTTTTAAGATTAGGCTTAAAACTTTCCTTTTTGCTAAAGCTTATAGTTAGGGCTGGATCAGGTGACCCTGAACCATCCCTTAGTTATGCTGCTATAGACGTAGACTGCTGGGGGGTTCCCATGATGCACTGTTTCTTTTCTCTTTTTGCTCTGTATGCACCACTCTGCATTTAATCATTAGTGATCGATCTCTGCTCCCCTCCCACAGCATGTCTGTTTCCTGGTTCTCTCCCTCAGCCCCAACCAGTCCCAGCAGAAGACTGCCCCTCCCTGAGCCTGGTTCTGCTGGAGGTTTCTTCCTGTAAAAGGGAGTTTTTTCCTTCTCACTGTAGCCAAGTTGCTTGCTCACAGGGGGTCGTTTTGACCATTGGGGTTTTACATAATTATTGTATGGCCTTGCCTTACCATATAAAGCGCCTTGGGGCAACTGTTTGTTGTGATTTGGCGCTATATAAAAAAAAAAATGATGTTTTGATTTTTTTTTTTTTTTTTGGATTACAATTTACAGTACACTGACTGAAATGTTAATCAGAAATCTGTTTTTAATCAAAAATACTAAAATGTCTTGACTGAAACGAGGACTAAGATGCATTCAGTTTCTAACTGAAACTAGACTAAAATGAACAGACTTTTAGTAGACTAAATCATAACTAAATAAAAATGGTTTAAATGACTAAAACTAAAATGGACATTTGATACAAGACTAAAATAAAAAACAAAAAACAGGTGGCAAAATGAACACTATCAAGTGTATTTTGTCATGTAATGATCACATTCAGTATGTGAGATGTGTGAAACACTATGTTGTCTGAAATAGTAATCAGAAATCTGCTTTTATCAAAATACTAAAAGGTCTTGACTGAAACGAGACTAAAATACACGGAGTTCTGTTTTGATTACAGTTAGACTAAAATTAACACTTTTAGTCGGCTAAAACCTGACTCATAAAAATAGTATGTGAATGACTAAATATGACTAAAACTAATAAGCACATTTGACACAAGACTAAGACTAAATTGGGAAAAAAAAAAGGTAACAAAATGAACACTGTCTGCCGTCGCTTTCTCTACGGTCTTTGTGGTCACGCTTTTCCAAATTTGGATGAATGTGTGTGGCTTTCACTGAAACTCGATGGGCCTCATTTATCAAACGAACGTACGGCAGAAAACGTGCGTTCGACCAATTTTACGCAACTTCGGTATTTATCAATTTTGGACGTGAGCGCGAGGTTAAGACGGATCTCACGACAGAGCTCACGTCTGGTCTGAGCTCGTGTACGCAAAATCTGAGTCTGTGGATTTACGGCGCAGGCACTACAAAATCTGAGTCTGAAAATAATTATGAAACAAACTCAGCTGTCATCCAAGCATAAGCGGCCACATATTCAGAACAGATCAAATGGAATCTTAAAATGGATTAAACAAAATAAATTTTAAAAAGCCACGTTATTAATGGATGCTGCTTCCTTTGTAAAATAAAAAATACATGTGCTTAAATAGCCTAAACATGACAACTAATCATTGCACATTAAATGTGAAATAATCATAAATAAGCTGAAATCTGTGTTTGCAAACAAACTCAAAATAGCCTCGGGTTCCCGTGGGTTTCCCCCAGTTCTGCCTAAGGCTGCGCTTAAGGTGTCGCAACACATTTTTGGGGGCCAGCTAAATCGGACCACTTTTTCATTGACCTAAATGCAAAGAATTCTTAATCAATAGTAGCATAAGCTTTAACCTGTGGGTACATAAAGATTGGGTCAAAATCAGTAAGCATAGGTGTAAGTTCAAAGAATTCTTCATACCTCAGCCAGTAGTCCGTGTCCTCTGCGGCAACCACTGTTGACCGCCTCCGTTACACTCTTCCACACGCATTTTTTATGAGCGCCTTTGACTCCACTTTTCAGCCTGCGAAAAAGTATGTTTTTCGCCATCTCTGATGTTAGGAGGCCGATTTCCTATCTCTGAAAAGTTTTTCTTCTTCCCAGTGGCTTCTTCTCTTCATGTGAGCTCAGTGGGCTGAGGCTTCCGAACCATGAATATTTAAGGGCGTAACATGCTAATGACGATTAAATTCAGCCGCCCACATTTATCAAGAGCCGATCAGTCGTAGCGCTGGCATTGGTCAGATACGAATGTTTTCATAAATCACACGTGTGTCTTGTCGTAAGACCAATTTTTACGCATGTTGATAAATGAGGCCCAATGACTCCTGACTTAGTTTTCCATTGCAGGTAAGCACCCTTTACAGCGAGGCATTTTTTTCAGGCTGTGAGAGCTGTCATATTACTGAAATTTTCACGCTCCTCCACGATGACAGACTTGGAGATGATTGTGAAAGAACGATAAATAGATGCTAAAAATGATTACAAAATTACATAGCCAGGTGGTGCGAAAATCTGAACTGCTACCAGAAGTGGCGTTGAGCTGGTAAAAAAAACAAAACAAAAAAGCCTCAGTGTTAACGCAAGGCATTCTGGGTTGAAGTGTTTTTTCTCCTCCTTCTCATCTTCTCATATATGTGGTCGGGAGAATTAATGTTGTTGTTGTACCAGCCCCAAAGAACTCGGAATCAACTGTTTCTTGTTCTCAATGAACTGATGAAAATGTCTGTTCATTTGCTCTGTCAGAGGTAAACATGTGCATGTTTACCTTCCTAAGTATAATTAAAGGTTTGAAAGGCAATACTTTTTAAAAACGTACCTTTCACTTTAGCCTAGCTGTCCTGCTCTAGCTGTTCTGTTGTCCCATATAGTCCAAACTAGTAGTGCTGAGTAGTATGACTGTTAAATTCCCTGTTTTATTTGAGTGTGGTCTTTTTAGTTTCAGAGCATGATTTATAATTTCACTATCTAAGATCTGGCATGTTCTCCTTATTCAGGGCTTCTTGTTTTATAGCAGTGGGCATTTGGCTGTGGTGCATTATTGCCACCCTTCTGCTCCAGAGTGTGAACCAGTATCTCTTTTAGACCAGTGTACATGAGCAGCTTGTGACACATGTAGACAGTGTAATCTTTTTGTCTGTGGATAAGAATTCCTCCCTTCTTGCAGACCGGTCTCACCCCACTAATGGAAGCAGCTTCCGGTGGTTATGCAGAGGTGGGCCGAGTGCTGTTGGATAAAGGCGCTGATGTCAATGCCCCTCCTGTTCCTTCATCTCGAGACACTGCCCTCACCATATGCAGCTGATAAGGGCCACTACAAGTTTTTGTGAGCTGCTGATCAACAGGTCAGTGCTTTGCCCCCCACTATGTAAGCACTGTCTCATGTGTATTACTATTTTTAAATATTTGTTTGGGTTATGTATCCATGAAATGATAGCTGTGTACATATTAATGTGGATTATATTTTGCCATTATTAACTTCCACTCCCAGAGCCCGTTGCAGTTGCTAAAGATGTTGAAATTGAACTTTTTAATTTGTATTATCCTTGAACCTAGAAGAGTCATATGCAGTACTTTGTAGACATTTTTGTTCACCTCGGGCTTTTCAATAGCGAAATCTGTTTCAGACCCCCCTTTGTAACCTTTTAAGTGGGCTGCAATGATACATGAACTGTTTTTGAAAAACCTTATCAAACACAACCTGACAGTATAAATTTCAAGATGTCATTTAAAAATAGCAGTGTTTTTGAGCACGAAAAGTGCTGTCAAGTTATATTTATTTAGATATATTTTCTAATTATAAATGTTTGAGCATGTCTAAAGCTCAGTTGATGGAGAGGGCTGTCCACTAAATGATTTGTGTGGCTTATTAACAAATTGTCCTCAAGGGCATGCTGCTCCTCAAAGCTAGGGTAGGTAAGACTGGAGAACTCGCAAGGGTTCACTAGACGTTGAAAGGATACACCTGAAAATCCCAGCCCTGACCATTTAGGTGAGCTCCAACTATGTCATATCTCATTCACAAGCTTGCCCTAAATGCAATCAACCCCTCCGTGTAAGGTGAGAACAAGACGGCCACAAAAGGTAGATCTTGTTGTTATGTTCTAGAATGAGTAGAAAGAACAAGAAAGTAGAGAAAGAGCAGGATGAATATTAAAGGAGACCTTCATTGAAAAAAGGTCTTTTTTTTTTTTTTTAACAAAAAAATGATTTACATTACACATGAGATCCTTCTGAATGTAGTAAAGTAAATCTGCAAGCCCAGATCTGTCATTCAACGGAGAAATCTTCATTTGAAAATGACAAATTTACAGCTAACATTTAGCCCTCCGCAATTGTCCCTCTCATCATGGACGCTGCCGAGACGTCACGGACAAGACCCTCTCCCAGCATGCATTGCACCAGTTGTAATTTGTGGATTTACATCAGTTGCATCTGCACCTTTTTCTTGTCTTATACGGAAGGATCTACTTTTTTTTTTAAACTTCATATTGTCTTGCGGCATGTTTGGTGAGTACACATTTCTTTTATTTGTGCTTGAAAATTATTTTGGGGGACTTTTTCATACGCCTGATTGATTGAGTGGTGTCGCAATGAAAATCTACTGTCTTTCGCCTCTGGTACCATCGCGGGATATGGAGGCGAGACCCGCAAAGAATCCCAGTCATTAAAAATATATAAACCTCTCTCAGCGTCCATGGAGCTTTGGGGCTCCGATTGCCGAGACGTGCGGTGCTGTGGATTTTGCCGCAAGAAGTCTGTCCTTACAGCAACAGGTTTACCGGCCGCTTCGCATTAAAACAGCGAGCGCAATCTCAGGACTTGTGCCAAGTGTGCTGCAGCTCCATTCAGTAGACAGAGAGGTGATGCCAGTGTTGTGCTAGGAAGCAGACACGGGCGGTGTGAGTGGCCCGCGTCTGCGGTTAACGAGCTCATTAACGAGCCCGCAGAACTTAATAAGCGCAGCGGAGGCAGAGAGCGGGAGAGGAAGAACGGCGCCCGCTGTCGATGTCGTTGCTGATCTGAGCACACAGATCTGTATCTCACATTCATTGCAGCTTACTTTTGGATGTTGAAACCAGGACGTGTATAAGTAACATTACTAACAGATAAAATCAATTTCACATGCGGGATCAGACTGAAGGCGGGAGTGTGTCGTCTTGTCCCTGACGTCATGGAAATGATACGGAATGTACAAACTGTTTTCACAGAGGGCTAAATTTTAGATTTTTAAACGAAGATTTCTCCGCTGAATTACAAATTTGGGGCTTACAGATTACTTTACTGCATTCAAATGGGTCTTATAAATACATATCAAGCTATTTCTTTCTGAAATCTGACCACATTTATTTCAATGCAGGCTACTTTAAATATTTGCAATTTTACATAAGTAAAATGTTTTGCGGAGTACTGTTATTTTACATCCCCTTTTGATGCAACCTATCCCAGGAGGCATTTTATTTGCCAAATATTTCTTCTGATTTGTTTGTGCAACATTGCTTCCTGTCTTTACAGGGGGTGCACATATCGATGTACGTAATAAGAAAGGGAACACACCTCTTTGGCTAGCAGCCAATGGTGGTCATTTGATGTGGTCCAGCTCTTGGTCCATGCCAGTGCTGATGTGGATGCCGCGGACAACCGCAAGATTACTCCACTCATGGCTGCTTTTCGCAAGGTCGTCCTATGATTACCTTTCTCATTGTTTATAAACAGCACTATTTGGTAGTACGCAGATGCCACACTCTACCATATCTCTAATTACTAACAATTGTACTTTAGGGTCATGTCAAGTGGTGCAGTATCTTGTGAAAACAAGTCACCAGTTCCCGTCAGACATCGAGTGCATGAGATATATTGCCACCATTGCTGACAAGGTCGGTATTGATTCTCTTTCATGTTTACTAGCTGTATTGGATGTGATTGATATTAATAGGATTTTTTTTTTTACCAGAACTGCAACTCAGGTCATTGTTTTCTCATTGGTGCAGGAGCTGTTGAAGAAGTGCCATCAGTGCATGGAAACCATTGTGAAAGCCAAAGACCAGCAGGCGGCTGAGGCCAACAAGAATGCTAGCATCCTGCTCAAGGAGCTTGACCTGGAGAAGGTGATGTCAGATCCTGACATAGTGGTTTGGAAGCTCAAATTATCGTTATAAAGTGTATACATGGAGACAAACATGCTTTTAAAATGTTCTCTGTTGTGTGCAACAGTCCTCGAGAGGAGAGCAAGAAGCAGGCCTTGGCTGCCAACGTGAGAAGCGTAAAGAGAAACGGAAGAAGAAGAAGGAGGAGCAGAAAAGGAAGATGGAGGAAGAAGAGGGGCAGAAAACCAAGGATGAGTCATCTGAGATGCAGGAGCAGAAGGATGATTCAGCCGAAGGTAACATTTTATGACTTTTGCTTGAAGATTAATCCTCCCAAGCAAAATTATAATTTTTTTTTTTTTTTTTTTTAACACATTTATACAAACTTCATGTCTTGACAGTAGCAAGGCTCATTTTGACTTAAATGGGAATTGGTCTGTAATTCATGTAGATACAGTTTGTCCACAGTAGGTTCTGTAATGAATGATATATGCACAACTTAATCATTGGTTTTATCAGGTGGCTTCACCGTGCAGCAAAGTACAGAAGAGTTGGGAGGGAGAGGATTAATCAATTAAAACTTGTCATAAAGTCATTGTCATGCAATTGGTAATGGTCCTATTCCAGTCCACATCATTTATTTTTCAGAAATCGAGGTTCCAATTGAGCCCCCAAGTGCAACTACCACGACAACCATTGGTATATCTGCCACCTCCACCACTTTCACTACAGCATTTGGTAAGAAGCGAGCAAATGTGGCCACCACCCCCAGCACCCAATCGCAAGAACAAAAGAACAAAACAAAGACTCCTCGCCAAATGAGCCTATTATATTACAAGATCCACAGGTAAGCATATCTTCCACTTCCACTATTTGTAGATTTGTTGCCATTGTATGCATTTGTACTTGAGTTAGTTTGTCAGAGCATCCATCTGGATTGTCCCAAACATGCTACGACATAAACAACAGAAAATATTTAAATTAAATTCCACAGGTTGCCAGTTGTGAAAGAACTGTAAAAAATGATGGCAAGTGTTTACTTTTCCACAGTCCGTGGCAGTTGTCCCAGCTCCTGCTGATAATTTGTATTGAATTATTTCAGATGAAATGGCACACCAGAGATTGGGCACACAGAAAAAAGTTAACTTATTTTGAAAGGTTAATGTTGGTGTTCAGGTAATATTGGTAGTCTAATGGACAACTAATTAGGAGAAATAATGTTACAAGGTACAAGAGGTACAAAGATAATTTATTGATCATATGCAGGTTAACACAGAGTCAACAGTGCAATGAAATGCTTAGGATGAGAAGGACTGTTCAGACTCGCAGGAAGTACTAATAGCATGCAATATAAATACCGAAAATATAAGCATATGTAAAAAAAAAAAAAAAAAATAGCAGTAGTCAGGTGTAGTATTCACAGGTTGTAGTATTGTTCATATTGCACATAGTATTATTGCACATGACATATTGCACAGTTGTGTAGCAAGTTATTGCACAGGTAATAATAAATAGTAAAAGCTGAGATGAGTTATGAAGGGTAAGGTGGTGACATACAAGATGCAGTCACATTGATAACAGCAATAGACATAGTGTTAAAGAAGTGGCTTAGTGCAGTGTTATTATCATAGTTCTGTGTTATTTAGAGTTCAGTAGTCTGACAGCCTGTGGATAGTAACTGTTCCTGAGTCTTTTGGTATGGGCTGGCAGACTCCTATACCTCCTGCCAGAGGGTAACAGTTCGAATAGTCCTTTTGCGGGGTTAGTGTGATCCTTAATGATGCTGCGTGCCTTACGCTGACACCGACTGTGGTAAATGTCCTGGATGGTGGAAAGACTGCTGCCAGTGAGGTCCTCAGCTGTGCACACCACCCTCTGCAGTGCTTTCTGACTCTGGCTCGTGCAGCTCCTGTACCACACTGTGAGGCAGCCCGTCAGCACACTCTCAATGATGCACCTGTAGAAGTTCGTGAGGATGGTGGTGTTCGTGCCAAACTTCTTCAGCCTTCTCAGGAAGTAGAGTCTCTGCTGGGCTTTCTTAACCACAGTGTCTGCATGTAAGGTCCAGGATAAGTCCTCGGTGATGTGGACGCCGAGGAACTTGAAGCTGCTGACCTGCTCCACCTCGGTGTTGTTGATGTGGATGGGGGAGTGCTGACCTCCGCGCTGTCTCCTGAAGTCCACTATCATCTCCTTAGTTTTGCTGACTTTCAGAGAGAGGTTATTCTCCTGGCACCAGCTGGTCAGTGATTTCACCTCATCTCTGTCGGCAGTCTCGTCGTGTCAGTGATGAGGCCCAAGATGGTGGTGTCATCAGCAAACTTGAGGATCACGTTAGAGCAGTGCTTGGCTGTACAGTCATACGTGAAGAGGGAGTAGAGAAGTGGACTGAGAACACAGCCCTGAGGAGCACCCGACAAGTGTGGAGGAGAGGTGTCTGCCGATTCTCACCTCCTGTCGTCTGTTAGTGAGGAAGTCCAAGATCCAGCAGCATATGGACTTCTCCAGGCCTAGGGCAGTGAGCTTGGTGACCAGTTTGGAGGGGATTATGGTGTTGAATGCTGAGCTGTAATCAATGAAGAGCATTCTCACATACGTATTCCCTTCTCCAGATGGCTGAGGGAGGTATGAACTGCCAGAGCAATGGCGTCCTCTGTCGACCTGTTTGCTCTGTATGCGAACTGCAGGGCGTCTAGGGTGTCGGGGAGGGAGACACAGATATGTTTCTTAATGATCCGCTCAAAGCACTTCATGATGACAGATGTGAGTGCTATGGGCTGAAAGTCATTTAGGCAGGTTGCTGTGGGGGTCTTTGGGATAGGAACAACGGTGGAGGTCTTAAGGGTGGTGGGCACAATAGACAAGCTCATTGACAGATTGAAGATGTTGGTAAACACCTCGGCGAGTTGGTCAACGCAGACTCTCAGCACCCGCCCTGGAATGCCGTCGGGCCCGGGAGCCTTACGAGGGTTTACTTTCTTGAACGCCCGTCTCACGGTAGCTGTGTCTATGTGGAGTGTGGCGTCCTCACTGTCCACATGTGGTTTGGTGACAGGTGTGGTGTTGTCTGCATCAAACCGGGCGTAGAAGGTGTTGAGCTCGTTCGGAAATGATGCGCTGGACATCTCCACAGACCTGCTCCTCCCCTTATAGTCCGTCATGTGGAGGTCATACCACACCTGCCGCGCGTCGTTGCTCTGTTGGGCAGATTCGACCCTCTTCCTATACTCCCGCTGTGATGTTTGTACAGTCTTTCTAGTGGTCATACTTGGCTGCTTTGTAGGCCTCGGTCTCCAGAATTAAAGGCAGCTGTGCGTGCTTTGAGTTTGGCACGTACCTCTAGCCCGACCCATGGTTTCTGGTTGGGGTAGGTGCAGATGGTGGTTTTTGGTACAATATCCTCCTAGTATTCCATTAACTTTAACTAGTAATGACTTCATGACTTTCTTTGCTAACAAAATTTTGACTATTAGAGAAAAAATTACTCATAACCATCCCAAAGATGTATCGTTATCTTTGGCTGCTTTCAGTGATGCCGGTATTTGGTTAGACTCTTTCTCTCCGGTTGTTCTGTCTGAGTTATTTTCATTGGTTGCTTCGTCCAAACCATCGGCATGTTTATTGGACCCCATTCCTGCCAGGCTGCTCAAGGAAGTCCTACCATTATTTAATGCTTCAATCTTAAATATGATCAATCTATCTTTGTTAGTTGGTTATGTACCACAGGCCTTTAAGGTGGCAGTATTAAACCATTACTTAAAAAGCCATCACTTGACCCAGCTATCTTAGCTAATTATAGGCCAATTTCCAACCTTCCTTTCTCTCAAAGATTCTTGAGAGGGTAGTTGTAAAACAGTTAACTGATCACCTGCAGAGGAATGGGTCTATTTGAAGAGTTTCAGTCAGGTTTTAGAATTCATCATAGTACAGAAACAGCATTAGTGAAGGTTACAAATGATCTTCTTATGGCTTCGGACAGTGGACTTATCTCTGTGCTTGTTCTGTTGGACCTCAGTGCTGCTTTTGATACTGTTGACCATAAAATTTATTACAGAGATTAGAGCATGTCATAGGTATTAAAGGCACTGCGCTGCGGTGGTTTGAATCATATTTGTCTAATAGATTACAGTTTGTTCATGTAAATGGGGAATCTTCTTCACAGACTAAAGTTAATTATGGAGTTCCACAAGGTTCTGTGCTAGGACCAATTTTATTCACTTTATACATGCTTCCCTTAGGCAGTATTATTAGACGGTATTGCTTAAATTTTCATTGTTATGCAGATGATACCCAGCTTTATCTATCCATGAAGCCAGAGGATACACACCAATTAGCTAAACTGCAGGATTGTCTTACAGACATAAAGACATGGATGACCTCTAATTTCCTGCTTTTAAACTCAGATAAAACTGAAGTTATTGTACTTGGCCCCACAAATCTTAGAAGCATGGTGTCTAACCAGATCGTTACTCTGGATGGCATTTCCCTGATCTCTAGTAATACTGTGAGAAATCTTGGAGTCATTTTTGATCAGGATATGTCATTCAAAGCGCATATTAAACAAATATGTAGGACTGCCTTTTTGCATTTACGCAATATCTCTAAAATCAGAAAGGTCTTGTCTCAGAGTGATGCTGAAAAACTAATTCATGCATTTATTTCCTCTAGGCTGGACTATTGTAATTCATTATCAGGTTGTCCTAAAAGTTCCCTAAAAAGCCTTCAGTTGGTTCAGAATGCTGCAGCTAGAGTACTGACGGGGACTAGCAGGAGAGAGCATATCTCACCCGTGTTGGCCTCTCTTCATTGGCTTCCTGTTAATTCTAGAATAGAATTTAAAATTCTTCTTCTTACTTATAAGGTTTTGAATAATCAGGTCCCATCTTATCTTAGGGACCTCGTAGTACCATATTACCCCATTAGAGCGCTTCGCTCTCAGACTGCGGGCTTACTTGTAGTTCCTAGGGTTTGTAAGAGTAGAATGGGAGGCAGAGCCTTCAGCTTTCAGGCTCCTCTCCTGTGGAACCAGCTCCCAATTCAGATCAGGGAGACAGATACCCTCTCTACTTTTAAGATTAGGCTTAAAACTTTCCTTTTCGCTAAGGCTTATAGTTAGGGCTGGATCGGGTGACCCTGGACCATCCCTTGGTTATGCTGCTTTAGACGTAGATTGTGGGGGGGGTTCCCATGATGCACTGTTTCTTTCTCTTTTTGCTTCGTATGCATCACTCTGCATTTAATCATTAGTGATCGATCTCTGCCCCCCTTCACGGCATGTCTTTTTCCTGTTTTTTTCCCTCAGCCCCAACCAGTCTCAGCAGAAGACTGCCCCTCCCTGAGCCTTGTTCTGCTGGAGGTTTCTTCCTGTTAAAAGGGAGTTTTTCCTTCCCACTGTTGCCAAGTGCTTGCTCATAGGGGGTCGTTTTGACCGTTGGGGTTTTTCATAATTATTGTATGGCCTTGCCTTACAATATGGAGCGCCTTGGGGCAACTGTTTGTTGTGATTTGGCGCTATATAAGAAAAAAGTTGATTGATTGATATCCTCAATGCACTTCCCTATATAACCAATGACAGAGTCTGTGTACTCGTTGAGGTCTCCTTCTGCTGAGTCAGTAAACATCTGCCAGTCGGTTGTCTCGAAGCAGTCCTGGAGAGCTTCGTCTGCTGCAGTGTCCCATTTGAATATTTCCCTAGGAACCGGTTTTTCCTGTTTCAGTCTGTCTGTAGGCAGGAAGGAGGAGGACCATGTTGTGGTCCGACTTGCCTAGAGCGGGGCGGAGGAGGGGTTTGTAGCTGTCCTTAAAGGGTGTATAGCAGTGGTCTAGGGTCTGATCTCCCCTGGTGGCCATAGTAATATGCTTATAGTATTTGGGCAATACTTTTTTCATGTTTGTTCGATTAAAGTCTCCCAAAACAATGAAAGCGGCATCAGGGTGTGTGTTTTCAAGTCCATTTATAATCCCATACAGCTCATCCAGGGCTTGGGTTTTAATAGCCTCGGATGTAGTAGGTGGAATATACACTACACTTAGTATCACTGAGCTGAATTCTCTGGGCAGATAAAAGGGCCTTACTTTAATGGTGAGTAACTCTAGGACTGGTGTACAATGAGATGCTAGGATACGAACGTCTGTGACCCACAAGGAGTTAATCATAAAGCACACACCCCCTCCGCCCAGCTTGCCTGGGTTTTTGGTCCGGTCCAGCCGATGAATGGTGTTGTTATCTGGTGTTAACAAGCCGTCAGGCACGTCCGGCTACATCCAGGTCTCGCTAAAGGCGTAAACACAACAGCTTCTAATGTCCTGTTCACAGCTAATCTGTGCACGTAAATCGTCCATTTTATTCCTCAAAGACTGCACGTTGGCGAGGAGGATAGAGGGAAGCAGAGGTTTATTAAGTCTCTGTCGAGTTCTGCACAGAATACCGGCTCTTTTTCCTCTCCGTGTCTTTTTCTTTCTCCCGCGGCGTCGTGAAGAACAAAGAAACACAAGCTCGTTTAGGACCAGGGGCAGCACGTCCGCTGCACCGTCCTTGAAGAGCGGCTCCTCTCCCGCTAAGGAATGTAAATCCAAAAGTGTTGCATGGTCATACTCGAAGCGTAGTGTCTCATGTGGTAAATTGCAAGTGCAAAAGGTAAAATAAGACAAAAAAAATGAACAAAGAGTGCGAATTGAACGGAGCTCCCCATCAGTGTTGCCGTCTTTCGGCGCAGCTTGATGACGTAGCCTTGAATATTAAATTTTATTGGGAAGTTTAGAAACATTGAATAACTGGACTACATTCTCACGTGGCTCTTGAATTACTGCATTTATGGATACTAATGACTTTTGTTAAAAGAACAAATATGACATTTGTGTGTCTTTTTAGGTGGCACTAGCGCAACACAAGGCTGACAAGAACAAGATCCATGGGGAGCCTAGAGGTGGGGGTGGGGGAGTGACAGGTGGCAACAGCGACTCTGACCCCTTGGATAGCACAGACTGTGCCAGTGAAAGCAGCAGCAGTGGAGGCAAGAGTCAGGAGCTCAACTACCTCCCAGACCTCACCTCTTCTGCATCTTCATCGTCGTCGTCGTCTTCCTCCTCCTCCTCCTCAGCCCTCTTATCGGGAGCAAGCCAGTCTCAAGCGTTTTTACCTGGTCCAGAGAAAAGACATTGTCCTCAGCTAGTGTCTGACAGCAAGACTGACAACAAGGTCACAGTTTCCATCTCAAAACCAACTCAAAAGTGAGTCCCTGACAGCAGAGCTCATCATCTAGTCTTTGTGTGGTTACAGCAGAAAATACAGAGCTATAAAATGATTATTTATTTATTATCCTCCCTCAGCTGTGAGGCCAGAAGGAAGATGCAGAAATGCACTTCCTTCTGTCCATGAGGATGTGAACAAAATTGATCAGATTTTCAACAAATTAGAATTTGTGTCACAAATGAACACTCGCACACCACACGTGTTGAGGGAGGAGCCGACACTGGCACGCCACGTGTGTTGCTTGGCAATGCCACAGTTGTGGGGACACAGACAAATTTCACAGCCAGCTCGAAAGTGGTCGCCTGCTCACTATTTTTGTCTTCACTAATGGCACCACATTTCCTAACTACTCTGCGAGTGGTATTGGATGTTCGTGTGTGGTACCTGGAATTTGGCCAACACCTGCCGAAATGGCTCAAACAGGCGCTCACAGGGCACACTCTGTCTTTCGGCCGCTGGTGTGCGTGAGTGGTTGTGGCGACAGGTGTGCAAGGTGTTAGAGGTGGCTCCGATTTTTCGCGAATGGCATGCAATTCCTCCTTCATGCGCAAGTTGGCTTCAATCGTACTATGTATGAAGGGGCCGTAAATATAGTATGGATTCTTGTGCCCAAGATAACTTGAACAAAATCAATCAAGGATTTACCAGCTTTTATGAAATCTGAATTGAATGACTTTGAGTGTCACAGAGCAGTTCAAATTTGAGCTTGATTGGGTTTCACGAAGACCTTCTTAACCGCAGGATTAATAAACAGACTATTTATTGTAAATTATTGTCTACCAGCAGCTTTAGTTTTTTTGTTTTGTTTTGTGTTTTTTTGTTAGTGAATCCTGTAAGTGCAATTTCTTGTGAAAACCTTTGTGAATTTCAGTGAAATTCAGTCATAGCACATCATGTAAGATGTGCAAGAAGAAAAAGAATTCTAGTTTGAAGTCTTCAAGGGGAAATGATTGGACTTTAGTTTTCTGTAAATCATATTTGTCTATGGTAAAATGTCAAGTGGTGAAAGATTTGTGTACAAGTTCAGTGTGACTTTTTAAAAAATCTTTACAGAGGTCCAGACTTCAGCGACTCCACCCACTCCTTGCCATCTTCATTCAAGACAATGGTCCTTCCTGTCACTTCTTCTAACAGTAAATTCAGCCTCACAAGTCCCAAGAGAGGCCAGAAGAGAGAAGAAGGTTGGAAAGAGGTGGTCAGAAGGTCTGTGGTTTTAATTGTAGTGTTTTACTAAGTTTGTGCTCTGTGTATGCCTACTTAAAATAACGGCAAAAAATTATTTATGCATGGACTTGTTTTGTTGAATGTGGCCAAACATGGTTGTGTTCAAAATAAGTGTGTTAAAAAAGTGAGGAAAGCGTAAAATCCTTACAATTGCTTGTATTTCCATACATCCAAACGCATTGGGAACACTGGACATTCTATTCCAGTTCATAGCATGAAGAAAAATTGATCACTTCATAGAAAGTGATGAAAAAGGAATATTGGGCTGCTCCAAAAAAAAGTGTCTGCATTGTCTTTACAAACTCAAACATTTACTGTATAAACTGAAGAATGCTTGAAGATTTATCTTTCCTGTGAATCACTGAACCAACATTTAGTTGTATAACAATTATTTCTGATCATTATTATATCTGTGTTGCATGGAGTCGACAGCGTCTGGCACCTGTCAACAGGTATTCCAGCTGAGGATGATTGGACTACCTTACACAATTCCACATTTCTTGGTTTTGCCTCAGAAACAGCATTTTTGATGTCACCCCACAAGATGTCTTTTGGATTAAGGTCCCTGGATTGAGCTGGCTACTCCATAACGTTAATCTTTTTGGTCTGTAACCAAGATGCCGCTCACTTCCTGGAGTGTTTGGGGTTGTTGTATTGTTGACACCCATTTCAAGGACTTTTCTTCTTTGGCATAAGGCAACATGACCTCTTCAAGTATTTTGACGTAGTCAAATTGATCCATGATCCCTGGTATGCGATGATTAGGCCCGACACCATAGTATGAGAAATATCCCCATATCATGATGTTTGCTCCACCATGCTTCTCTGTCTTCACAGTGCACTGTGGCTTGAATTCAGTTTTTGGGGGTTGTCTGACAAACTGTCTACAGCCCCTAGACCCAAAAAGAACAGTCTTGCTTTCATCACTCCACAAAATGTTGCGCCATTTCTCTTTAGGCCAGTCAGTGTGTTGTTTGGCAAATTGTAACCTCTTCAACATGACAGTTTCTTTTCTTTTTTTTTCAACAATGGGACTTCAAGGGTGTGGTCTTCTTGCCCATATCTTGGCTTTGCATAGGCACCTTCTAATTGTTACAGTACTCACAGTTATCTTTAGACCTTCTTTGATCGCCCTGGAGCTGATCATTGGTTGAGTCTTTGCCATTCTGGGTATTCTTTGATCCATTTGAGTGGTGGTTTTTCATTTTCTCCCAGGTCTTTCTGGTTTTGGTTGCCATTTTAAAGCATTTGAGATCATTTTAGGTGATAAGCCTATCATTTTTTGTATTTTTTTATGTTTCTCCTCTCCAGTCATCTTTATAATCAAAGTATATTGTTCTTCAATCAATCAATTCAATCAATTTTATTTATATAGTGCCAAATCACAACAAACAGTTGCCCCAAGGCGCTTTATATTGTAAGGCAAGGCCATACAATAATTACGTAAAAACCCCAACGGTCAAAACGACCCCCTGTGAGCAAGCACTTGGTGACAGTGGGAAGGAAAAACTCCCTTTTAACAGGAAGAAACCTCCAACAGAACCAGGCTCAGGGAGGGGCAGTCTTCTGCTGGGACTGGTTGGGGCTGAGGGAGAGAACCAGGAAAAAGACATGCTGTGGAGGGGAGCAGAGATCAATCACTAATGATTAAATGTAGAGTGGTGCATACAGAGCAAAAAGAGAAAGAAACACTCAGTGCATCATGGGAACCCCCCAGCAGTCTAAGTCTATAGCAGCATAACTAAGGGATGGTTCAGGGTCACCTGAACCAAGCTGAAGGCTCTGCCTCCCATTCTACTCTTACAAACCCTAGGAACTACAAGTAAGCCTGCAGTCTGAGAGCGAAGCGCTCTATTGGGGTGATATGGTACTATGTGGTCCCTAAGATAAGATGGGACCTGATTATTCAAAACCTTATAAGTAAGAAGAAGAATTTTAAATTCTATTCTAGAATTAACAGGAAGCCAATGGAGAGGCCAATATGGGTGAGATATGCTCTCTCCTTCTAGTCCCCGTCAGTACTCTAGCTGCAGCATTTTGAATTAACTGAAGGCTTTTCAGGGAACTTTTAGGACAACCTGATAATAATGAATTACAATAGTCCAACCTAGAGGACATAAATGCATGAATTAGTTTTTCAGCATCACTCTGAGACAAGACCGTTCTAATTTTAGAGATATTGCGTAAATGCAAAAAAGCAGTCCTACATATTTGTTTAATATGCGCTTTGAATGACATATCCTGATCAAAAATGACTCCAAGATTTCTCACAGTATTACTAGAGGTCAGGGTAATGCCATCCAAAGTAAGGATCTGGTTAGACACCATGTTTCTAAGATTTGTGGGGCCAAGTACAATAACTTCAGTTTTTTTCTGAGTTTAAAAGCAGGAAATTAGAGGTCATCCATGTCTTTATGTCTGTAAGACAATCCTGCAGTTTAGCTAATTGATGTGTGTCCTCTGGCTTCATGGATAGATAAAGCTGGGTATCATCTGCGTAACAATGAAAATTTAAGCAATGCTGTCTAATAATACTGCCTAAGGGAAGCATGTATAAAGTGAATAAAATTGGTCCTAGCACAGAACCTTGTGGAACTCCATAATTAACCTTAGTCTGTGAAGAAGAGTCCCCATTTACATGAACAAATTGTAATCTATTAGATAAATATGATTCAAACCACCGCAGTGCAGTGCCTTTAATACCTATGGCATGCTCTAATCTCTGTAATAAAATTTTATGGTCAACAGTATCAAAAGCAGCACTGAGGTCTAACAGAACAAGCACAGAGATGAGTCCACTGTCTGAGGCCATAAGAAGATCATTTGTAACCTTCACTAATGCTGTTTCTGTACTATGATGAATTCTAAAACCTGACTGAAACTCTTCAAATAGACCATTCCTCTGCAGATGATCAGTTAGCTGTATTACAACTACCCTTTCAAGAATTTTTGAGAGAAAAGGAAGGTTGGAGATTGGCCTATAATTAGCTAAGATAGCTGGGTCAAGTGATGGCTTTTTAAGTAATGGTTTAATTACTGCCACCTTAAAAGCCTGTGATACATAGCCAACTAATAAAGATAGATTGATCATATTTAAGATCGAAGCATTAAATAATGGTAGGGCTTCCTTGAGCAGCCTGGTAGGAATGGGGTCTAATAGACATGTTGATGGTTTGGATGAAGTAACTAATGAAAATAACTCAGACAGAACAAGCTGAGAGAAAGAGTCTAACCAAATACCGGCATCACTGAAAGCAGCCAAAGATAACGATACGTCTTTGGGATGGTTATGAGTAATTTTTTCTCTAATAGTTAAAATTTTATTAGCAAAAAAAGTCATGAAGTCATTACTAGTTAAAGTTAAAGGAATACTCGGCTCAATAGAGCTCTGACTCTTTGTCAGCCTGGCTACAGTGCTGAAAAGAAACCTGGGGTTGTTCTTATTTTCTTCAATTAGTGATGAGTAGTAAGATGTCCTAGCTTTACGGAGGGCTTTTTTATAGAACAACAGACTCTTTTTCCAGGCTAAGTGAAGATCTTCTAAATTAGTGAGACGCCATTTCCTCTCCAACTTACGGGTTATCTGCTTTAAGCTGCGAGTTTGTGAGTTATACCACGGAGTCAGGCACTTCTGATTTAAAGCTCTCTTTTTCAGAGGAGCTACAGCATCCAAAGTTGTCTTCAGTGAGGATGTAAAACTATTGACGAGATACTCTCTCACTTACAGAGTTTAGGTAGCTACTCTGCACTATGTTGGTATATGGCATTAGAGAACATAAAGAAGGAATCATATCCTTAAACCTAGTTACGGCGCTTTCTGAAAGACTTCTAGTGTAATGAAACTTATTCCCTGCTGCTGGGTAGTCCATCAGAGTAAATGTAAATGTTATTAAGAAATGATCAGACAGAAGGGAGTTTTCAGGGAATACTGTTAAGTCTTCAATTTCCATACCATAAGTCAGAACAAGATCTAAGATATGATTAAAGTGGTGGGTGGACTCATTTACATTTTGAGCAAAGCCAATTGAGTCTAATAATAGATTAAATGCAGTGTTGAGGCTGTCATTCTCAGCATCTGTGTGGATGTTAAAATCACCCACTATAATTATTTTATCTGAGCTAAGCACTAAGTCAGACAAAAGGTCTGAAAATTCACAGAGAAACTCACAGTAACGACCAGGAGGACGATAGATAACAACAAATAAAACTGGTTTTTGGGACTTCCAATTTGGATGGACAAGACTAAGAGTCAAGCTTTCAAATGAATTAAAGCTCTGTCTGGGTTTTTGATTAATTAATAAGCTGGAATGGAAGATTGCTGCTAATCCTCCGCCTCGGCCCGTGCTACGAGCATTCTGGCAGTTAGTGTGACTCGGGGGTGTTGACTCATTTAAACTAACATATTCATCCTGCTGTAACCAGGTTCCCTTATCAATAAGATAAGATAAGAAAATCCTTTATTCATCCCTCAATGGGGAAATTTCAGTGTCACATCGCAGCATAGAACAGTAGGGATAGACAGAAGGGCATACAATAAAACAAACATCTCTTAAATACAAGAACTAATAAAAGCACTGAGTGCCAGGTAAAGCTAAGAACCATTGTTCAGTTCAATGCTGCACTGCCGGGATGATATACACTGTCGGGATGTGAAAGTGATCCGATAAAGTGACTTCAGCGTGAAATGTACGATAAGTTACTCTGATATTTACAATATGGACAGGTTAAAATATAGTAGGTAAAGGGACTTGAGTTTGCACCATAAGTTAAATTATTGCACCTAATAAATACAGCAGGTAATGACATGATTATTGTCCTGGTTGCTATGGTTACCACAGTACTAGCATTGTTCATTGTACAGTCTGAATGTTGAATGTCGCTTGTGAATTTCTGTGTACCAAAAGCAGGGCTGTGAAAACTCCACGGATCCACGGGATTCTGCGGATTTCATCATGGGGAGGAGGGATGGGGGGTGTTAGTGTTGTACTCTTTAATCGTGATCGTTACTGAGTTTTTAAAATGCTTATCGCAAAGCGTTTTTTTTTTTTTTTTTTTTTTTTTTTGTGACATCATACAAGTTTAAGTCCGCGGACACTGATCTGTGTGTTACAGATACAAATCAGTTTCCTTGGATCCGCAGAGTTTCGAGGAGAATAAATGCCACTCAAAGCCTGGCTGTTGGGACAGTTGTCATAAAGCGGGACTGGTTGGTTGCTGCGGTGACACTGTGGCTCCTGTGCGAAGCTTAGCTAAACGTAGCATGTGGACATTGCAAACTTTTAGAACTTTCAAGTTTGTAAAAGAAGAATTTTGCTGCATGTCTGTGTCACGGAGCGACATCAGACAGAGCAAAGATGGCCAGAGAGACGGTTTGAAAAAGTCTAAGGACAAGAATCCGTGGAATGGTTGCTGGCTTCATGAACACACCTGAAAGATAAACGGGAAAAGCGAACTGGTACGAATTTTTTTTTCTCTCTCTGGAAAATAAACATTGTGCTGTTCAAACAGGATTTCAGAAAAGATTATGTGCCTTTTTTTTTTCTTTCATTAATCTAGACCTTCTTTCATTGAGAAAAAAAAAAAACGACATTGTGGCTTTGAATGAATTTAGGCTACATGAATTTACACTACAATGTAAATGAGTTTTTATTAATGTAGACGTTTTTCATGGGGAAAAAAGACATTGTGGCTTTGAGTGGATTTGCAGGAATTTACACAAGAATGTGTGGCTTTTTACTATAAGGTATGTTATTGATATTTTACCCTGATTTTTTTAAATATTCTACAAGCTTTAGCTGTGGTTTTTGAAATACTTTAACAGTCTTTTCAGTCTTCATGAATTTCATGTAGGGTGCGGCCCCCAGACCCCCTGAGAATTTTCCTCGGATTTCACAATTTTCATTTCACAGGCCTGCAAAAGTAGTTTTTGCAGATTTTCTATGTCAACAACATTTTATTGAGTGTTAAAGTAAATAAATATGAAATTGGTCAGTGGATCCTTTATCTCTGGACTTAACTAAACTCTACATGGTGAATCGGTGATCTCTGGACATAAATAGAAATAAACAAAATCTGTCGTTTTTTTGGTCAAAAGCATTTCCTTACAGACAATGGCATGAATGTCACGCCATACCTCTGAGCTGAGCTCTCACAGCCGGCTGCACGTCAGCATCATTGTAATTCATAAAGAACACAGGATGTCTCATTTTGGGAGAAAGAAAAAACA
Organism: Thalassophryne amazonica; assembly: GCF_902500255.1. NCBI lineage: Eukaryota > Metazoa > Chordata > Actinopteri > Batrachoidiformes > Batrachoididae > Thalassophryne > Thalassophryne amazonica. The sequence continues at coordinate 46,012,194 of NC_047113.1, read as the reverse complement.
CTTTGGTCAATTGTAGTTTGTTTGTATTACAACATTTGGAAAGAGTTGTCATTTGATTTAAAACAGGGATTTGTTTTGAAGTTATTGATTCCAACCGGACTCTAACTTGATTCGGCAGAGAGCCGCGGATCATTTGGAGCTGTGGGAACAGAATGGAGAATGATTCTCTGTTTTTACCTGCAACAAGACAAGAGTCCCAGTTAGTGACTTTAATCCGCACAAAAGTTTTTACTCATGAGTGACATCTTTAAATGGCTTTGAGAGGGGTTAAGAAGCGGACTTGCCACTTCTGAAAAGCAGCGAGGTAGAGAACCAACGAAGCAGCAGATCGGAGCACTGCTTCGTTGGTTCAAGCTTCAAAGCAGAGCTGTTACAGAAGCGGTTGATTACAGACCTGCTGCAGGGTCTGCAATCAATGTAGAGAAATCATCATTTTTCCGACAAACACCCTCAAAAACAACAGCCACTCTGAAGGACCGATAAGGGAATAGTTAAGCAAAAAGGCTATTGATGTCGGTGGATCAAATAATTTCTCAACGGTTCTCGATACCCATCCCTAATTTGGAATGGCCCATTTTACCAAGATATTCAGAGAGAAATGCACTACAACCAACATGTACACGTTGCCTTCGTCCTTAAATAAGGGCCACCTGTTTGCCCCCCCCCCCCCCCCCCAAACAAACAGAACAAAGAATAATGTAGATGCTGCTTTTTTCAACAGCCTAATATTTGTTTTTCTTCACTTTCTGTTAATAATAAATTTGATACATTTTCTTCGTTTTGATTTGGAATAGAATGCATTTGTATGTATGGAAATTATAGCTGTTATAAGTATTTTGAGTTTTACTCACTTTTTTTTAAACACATTGCTATTGTTTTGAACACAAATGTGTGATTGGCTTAAAAATTCTGCTGTAAAACTAATTTCTGGTTTCATGTATACTGTAGGTGTGTTAGATTGTGTCAGCAAGTAGAAACATGCAACTGAACTGAAATTCTGTTGCTGCTTTGCAGATCGAAGAAGCTCTCTGTGCCAGCGTCTGTGGTGTCTCGGATCATGGGCCGAGGAGGCTGCAACATCACAGCCATCCAAGATGTGACAGGAGCTCACATAGATGTAGACAAGCAGAAGGACAAGAATGGAGAGAGGATGATCACCATAAGGTAAAAATGATGTACCGCATGAATTGTGGTAGTGGGCTAGATTTATGCTTTGTTTGAATATCATTGATTGCTACTGCCCAGTCCCACAATGCAGTAGCACAGTTTGAAATTTGGGAACACTACTCTTCATGCAAATGCAGTTGAAGAGTAGTTGACACTAAAAAATGTGCACAAGTAATCACTAAAAATGATGAAATATTGATATTTTAAAAAATCCTGAACAATAAAAGTTGATAACTGCACAGATGAAGGATAAACAACAGCAGAAGGCCTGCACTCTGTTTCAGTCCTCAGCTGCGACCATATTGTTGTGACATCATTGGGAGAATGGGCCCTGCTGATTCAAGCCCAAATCGATTGTAAACATGGCAGAGGTCGAGCTGTTTACGGGCAATTCTTCTTTTTTTTTTTTTTTTTTTTTTCTTTTTTTTTAAGTCCAGTCTGAAGGTGATTCTGAAGAAGCTGTTGGGGGTACAGTTTTATGGTTTTCAGCCTTATTTAAACCACAATGAGGGAGACAAAACCTTGGAGGAAGACCTTCTGTGATGGTATTGGCAGAGTTCAGAACACAGAATGGTGAATATAAAAAAATAAATAATGCAGGCGATTTCGGCATTTGGGTGGAGATGATGCATCATTTTTTGTTGTTTTGCCAGCTCTTTGGTCATAACGGATGATAATTTATTTTTTAAAGCTTGTCTTACTATCCTTCACATCAGAAAAAAGTGATGAGCAAGTGTGGATTTTTTTTTTCTTAGAAACAGGTACATACATTTCAAATCTGAAAGATGACAGCACCTGCGACGGACTAAAAATGTCAGCTATTTTTAAAATAAATCTTGTTTCCTTCTTGAATACAGTTGGTGTACTGTACTTTAGTAGCGTAACATTATTAAATATTAAAACCATTCACACACGGTGTAAATATAAAGTCTTACCTGTGAGATCATCTTCACAGTCAGAAAACGTATCCACATAAAGCCCAATTTTGGAAAATGATGTCTAAAAGTAATTTAATTCCTTGTCCTCACTGAAGAAAAAGTCTCCCTGTAACTCCGGTAGTTTTCACCAGGTTACAGCGCCGACACAGGTGTAATCTGTTGTAGGCCTGCGCGGTTTAGGTGGTTTATCTGATAAACTGTAGAATTTTGGCTGACGGTAGCGAGTTGGACTCCACAGACTAATCGCGATAACAGCCACAGAGTTTTTGATCCAGGAAAACTCCTCTGTGAAGCGGCTGTGTGTGTGTGTGAACCAATTTCCTGCGGGGGGAGGGGTATTCTGAGCTGAGGTGACTGACTCTCACTGCTGTTCATGTAAGTTTGTGAGACGCCTGTTCTGTCACTGATATTTGCAAAGCCGTTGTTGATTTATTTCAGTCGACGCACTGGGGGAAGGCGGAGGCTCCGTCGCGACCTGAATCAAACATTTGAGAAAGTACCACATTTAATAACGCAATGATTTTCTTTTTTTTTTTTCTTCTTTTTTTTTTTTTGCCGTCATGTATTCAGAGCGGGTGTGCCATCTAGAGTTCAAGAGATGAAACTTCAGCCGCTGACCATAAATTTATTTAATTCTTTCACCAAAATATCAAATCTAGGCTTGTATCTTCGATTTACCTTCTGGCAAATTGCACCAGTAGTTTTGAGATCTGCACAATAAATGTTTTCAAAGTTACGTTATCTTTTATTTTTTTGTTGTCATTTTTATTTATTTTCATCTATTTACCTTTGCTAAGGGACCCATTCAGAAACACATTATAATATTTACAGTTCGGTTTATATCGTGATATATACCGTTACTGTGAAGGGATTAAATTGATACCACGTTATGGATTTTAGGTCATATTGTGCAGCCCTACTCTGTTGATTGAGTCTGTGGGTGCTGGTTCGAGTCTCTGCTGTGAGTGGGGCCTCCTTTTCTTCCAGCGGGCTGCTTTGCGCCACAAGTTGACTCTCAGCACCTAATCTGCTCATAATGTCTGTTAGCACAAGCATCAGTGGATTCTGTCTGCATGCATTGAAATTATCCCATGATCCAAAAAAAATAAAATAATGTAAAAATACTCAGTTTTTGCCTCCATGTGGAGTGGAGACGCTGCACGACACCATGCATGCGGGCTCATTGATATAAGTGTTCCGCCTGCCAATCAAAAGGGTTCTGCCTGCCAGACTTAACCGTTCTGACACGTATACCGTGCAGCACCGACCCGAGCCACTCTGTGGAAACGGGGCTGTAAGTAGCCTGTAAAAATCCATAAATTAGCTGCATCATTGTTTAAGCTGCAGTGTTCAGAGTGTGGAAAAAAGTAGCATCGCTGGTCCACAATCCACTCATTCCAACGCACGTGATCCTTAAGCCCTTTTCACAGCGGGGCCAACAGAGAACTGCATACTGTCTGCGCTGGGTTATGCAGCTCTGTGCTGAGTTTAAGTAGCTCTCTGCTGTGTTTTTGCTCCCTATGCAGCAGTATGCTGAGGGCTGCGCGAGGAGGATGCAAGAAATTAAATAGGTTTAATTTTTTCTGAGTAGAGCACTGGATGCAGAAACCATGCAGTTTTTAAGCAGGTCTGAGCAACACTTTGCTACTGTTTGCAAATCTACAATCATATCAAATCATATCTTTACATAAAATTACAAGAACAATGTCAATAGGTCAAATAATTAATCTGCTGCAGTCAGCTTCAAAATGGTTTCAGATAGATTCCAGGTGTCTGGTCACACTTGCCCTTCTGAATGAATTCAGGAATGTTTACACAATGCTGGGCCAGTTGTTACATCAGACTTAAGCTCAGTGTAAATGCATTTAATGCAGCTGCACTGACAACACTAAATAAAATACTAACATGTCAATAACAGTACTGTTCAGTGACATTTCATCTACATAACCTTAGTTTATGACCACTTATGTTGTTTCAGAGGAGGCACAGAGTCTACAAGGTATGCAGTTCAGCTGATCAATGCTTTGATCCAGGATCCAGCCAAAGAGCTTGAAGACCTCATCCCTCGGAATCACATCAGAGCACCAGGCTCTAAAATTTCGTCGGCTTCCTTTCCCAGTACCACAGGGGCCACCACTGGATCAACGGGGCCAAAAGCACTGAGCTCTTTGGTCACCTCCACAGGGGTATCGTTCCAGTCTTCATCATCTACGTCTTCCTCCTCTTCTCAGACTGGGGGAAAGCTTGGGAAGGGGCTATCATCAAATGTGAGACAACCATTTCCTGTCTCTCTGCCTTTGGCATATACCCACCCTCAGCTGGCTCTACTGGCTGCCCAGACCATGCACCAGATCAGACACCCTCGGCTACCCATGGCCCAGTTTGGTGGTACGTTTTCTCCTGCTGCCAGCACCTGGGGGCCATTCCCTGTGCGGCCTGTGAGTCCTGGCAGTGCTAACAGCTCTCCCAAACACAATGGAGGAAGCAACAGCACTGGAAGCCAAGCAAGACCCAGTTCTGCTACCCACAGTGAGCAGAGCAACTCCGCCAGCTCAGGGGCCCCAATCACTAACACAATGACCACCACCACCAGTGCTCCTAATACAGCCACAGTTACTGCCTCACCTCATACCACAACTCCTACTCCATACAATCCCCAACCAAGCGTTCCTACTCCTTCCTCTGTTAAGAAACAGCTCTTCCCCGTTGATCCCAAGCCTGCATGTGTTAACCCTGTATCTGTTGCTGCCAGTGTTACGAGTGGTAACATTGCGGTAAGAGGCTCAGCGTCTCCTGCTCTTCACAGTTCCACAGCGAATAACCCTAATGCCTCTCAGCAGCAAGTAGGACCTGTTGCACAGCCCCCAATCCAGCCTGCTAAAACAGAGCCCAGTGCGGTGGCCACTCCTGGAAAAGAAAAGTCCTCTGCACCAACAGAAAATCAGCCTGTTTCTGTCAGTGAGAGCGTTAACTCTGTGGGTTTCACTGCCCCTGCTGGGGCTTTACCCCCAAAGTCAGAGGCTCGACAGCATTTACCTCTGCCTTCCTCTACTGTTTCATCCACAGAGGCTCCACCACCTCTTTTAAACCCTCAGCTGAGTTCCCACCTCCCCACAGCGCCTCCTCCCGCCCTGTCACACAATGTTGCACACCCCAACAACACGGCACCCCATTTCTCAGCCCCTGCACCCAGAGTGTCCCACCGTATGCAGCCACCAGGGCCTTACTACTCCCTTTCTGAGCAGCAGACACAGCAGCAACAATCAGTCTTTGTGCCCTTCAATGCTCAGCAAGAACCACCCAAACAGACCCAAAACCAGACGTCTCAGTCCACGAGTCTGCCTCCACAGGCTCAAGCGCAAGCTCCAGGTTCCCTGCAAGTGTCAGCTAACCTTGGCATGATGAATGGGTCCCAGATTCAGCACTTGCCCAATGCAGGAAAGTCTCAAGTGATACCTCCAAACTTCAGTCCTGCAGGTCTCTTCAATTTCAGCAGCATCTTTGATAACAATAGCCAGGTGAGTTGAAGTGCCGCATGCAATATAAACCACAAGTCATGCATTGTATTTAGACTGGGCTTCTTTTATTCAGTGACATCAAATGGCAGAGCTGATTTTTGGGGAAAAAAAAATGTAGAGTGCATTGCAGTTTAAGTACCCTCGCACTTAGGATAAAAGAGCAGGGGTGGCGGTCAAGTGGTTAGGGCGCTTGGTTTCAATGCGGAAGGTTCTCTGTTGAAACCCTGCTCCTGCAGGTTTCTCCATGTAATGAGTTGTATCAGGAAGGGCATCCGAGGTAAAACTTGGGCCAATTCAACATGCAGATCCACATTGGATCTGCTATGGCGACCCCTAGTGGAAAAACAAGGGAGTAGCCAAAGGGACTTCACACGGGATGAAAAATGTGTATTCTTAATGTTCTAGTGCTAGCTGGATAAATGGCGTCGCACTTGACATGTAAAAGTTGATCTGTGTTTTGCCCATTACTGATCAAGTAACAACATGGGTTACGTGATGCTGTATTTAGAACAAGTATGTCTTAGAGCACTTCATAAAATTTTGGTATGATCTACGATTTGCTTGAACTCTCATCACACAGAGCAGATGGTGCTCACATGATTTTAGAGATGAGAACCAAAATATGTGTGAAGAGAGTAATTACAGAAAGTCTGTATAACAAAGACTTGTTTCAGTGTCAAATCTTTGTTACTGTTTGGTTGATTATCATTTGGAAGTATACCCAGCTTCAAGTGTGAAAGGGGCTTTATACTGTGTGTGTTATTGACACACATAGTATAAAGTATATACACATAGAGATTGACAACTCAACATTAGCTCTCGGGTGGTGTCAATTGTGCTTACTCTGCAGGTGGGAAACAATCAGGTGTGGGGTGCATGTCATCTGCCAGCTCGCTCACCTCCAGACCAGACATATTCTGCACCGCCAGCCTTCATGAACATGGGCCAGATGGAGAACATGATGCCCCCACCTCCTCCAGACAGTTCCAAAGCCCCTGGCTACCGCTCTGCCTCTCAGAGAATGGTCAACAGTCCCATCGGTATAACTATTGCAAATTTATACATGACCATTCAGTGCTTTTACATTTTTGATTCAATAAATTCTTACATTATGTAGTAGGATTAAAATAATTTTTGGAGCAGAAATGCTCTGCTGTGACATATTCTGTAAAATATGGTAATGATGCAAATACACTCTTTGAAATAGTAATTTTTTAGAATGTATTCAGACATTGAAGTTGGAATATGAAAAAAAATGTTCAAAACAAATTTGAGCTACAAAGCCAAAATAATGAATAAAAAGTACTTGCAGTTGCTGTTAAGAAAATAAATTGCACTTGAATAAATATTGGCTTATGTTTTCTTATTTATTGTTGTGCCTTATCACTATGGGGATGTTTGCACTCCTCTGTACACTATCATGAGCTGCTTGTTTTGTCTCCACCCACAGCTTTGACCAGCTATGCCACCAATATCTCTGGTAGTCCTGTGTATCTGCATGGTCACACAGGTGTTGGCACACCCTCATTCAGCCGACAGCACTTTTCCCCTCATCCTTGGAGTGCATCCACATCTGGTACTGGCCAAACACTTTTCTAACATTTCAACCAGACAGTTATGTATAACACTCTTTTTATGTTGGCAATTTTCTGTAACCCATTAAATGGCTGGCATTTTTAGGCCTTCTGCTGATGTTTACTTGACGTGAAATGTGCTGGTTAACGAATTGGAGTAGAATTGCCATGCAGAGAGTAGACTGCTTGAAATATCTTTGTAGCTCTGCCACCAATGATTGGAGGCTGCATAAAGAGGCCACTGTGCATCCAAGTTTAAAAGACTCAAGTTTTCAACTGCAAAGACCTGACAACACAAACTGAAAATCTCCAACCAATTTGTTATTATATAAATGAGTGTTTGAGTGCAGTGGTAAGAATATTTTCATGAGTTTCAGACAACAAAATCTTTTCCATTGCAAGAATGGAAAACATTTATTTGTTTTTTCAACACCTAAATAGAGCCTTGTCATAAATGTGCAAAAGAAAATACAAATACAACATGCATTAAGCAGCACAAATAAATTGAGGGGGATCGGGGTGAGAAATTAGTCATCAAAAAACCCTCCAGAATGCATCCCTGGACATCAAAAATCTAAATTTTATCCCCTACTGACAAAGGACCACTTTCACCAGCCCATCTTAGATCCTGGCTACAGCCCTGAGGTTTTAATTGGTATTAAATTAAGGAAAAGCTGTCCCCTTAAAATCTGTTTATCTTGAAGTATTTACAGAATGTGTAGGTTAAAGGCTTTCTATAATATGCTACATTAGAAATGGTTAGTGAGTGAAATATAATCTTGTTCAGCAGGAGAGCGATTTGGTGTTTTCTTAGCTGTCTCCACCTTGTTTTACATTAAAAACTGTAGGATGTGATTGCATAAGGGTTTCTATTAAAAGGTAAATGATAAACAGCTTATAATTTGGCCATGGAAAAAAATTGTCAGTCTAAAGTGTTTTTTGCTTTAATTCTTGAAACTGCAGTGGTGTTCTTCACACAGGGAATAACATTGTATCTAACAGGCTGTAATGGCAAAAGTTTGTTTTTGAGAAGCAGACAGATGACAGAAAGGAAGACAAGAAAAGGAAGAGTTAAGCGGTGTAAGAAGATAGCGGTGACACACAGGAACATTTAAATTCATGGACTCCATGACTGACTGACTGATTACCGTTGATCAAATTTTTGATCACTGAGAAATAATGAAATATTTACGACTTTGTCTCATTCAGTCTCATCTTGTAGTTTGTATTTTACCTCGTATTGGATGTAAGGCGTATAGTGTGGCGGAGTGGTTTCTCAAACATTGTGGGTGGACTGAGGCAGATGCACCTCGATTGATGATTGTTCAAAAGAACAAGGAGTTCATTGGTGAGAATTTCCTTCCAAGTCTATAGAGAGAATCATCTATTGTTTTGATGGTAATGGTATGTGACTTAGTCTGAAAGTAACAGAAAAACCAAAAGATCCACGTTTATGCACAACCGGAAAAGAAGTTGGAAAATATTTTTTATTTCTAGATGGGCTTCACAATGGCTCTACAGTGGCGCATATTCTCCAGTGTAGAAATGCAACCTTTATATGGAGTTAAAAATGAAAGAATGTACAAAGTGAATAGTTAGTCATGTTGATGTTCTTTCAGGCAGTCTGCTGCATGTTTGTGAAGTACACACGAACCTTAGCTTTCAAATTTAAAGCGTAGCTACACTGGTTGCCTTGTGTGTTGTGGCAACAAATGGTGCTGGTCGCTTGGTCTTCCTCTTGTGTATGTCTGTTCTCTTTTTGTGTGTGTGGGGTGACTGCCGGAACATATTTGTTGTTTATGTATGATGTAGTTTAGTAAGCTCCAACTCAAGTGTTGCGCACATTCCAATGATTTTGCTGTGTTCCACTTTAAATCCCTGAGGAGTGCACTGCTCTGATGGCTGTTTGCCATTTATTGGTTCCAAAGGCAGTAAACAGAATATCCCTCAGATGTTTGTTTCATGTAACTGAGCTTTTATAATTTCCAACGTTGAGCTACATGTGAGTAGTTAAAGTGGATATGACACCTAAAAAATGAGGTAAAACTGATATAAATATCAAAATATACATACAGTATAGTAAGTTGAAAGTGGTTTTAATCATTATCACTGAGAAATAAAGTTTGTACAGCTTCTCAAAAGTGTGTTTCTTGGAAAGCGCGTTCCATCAGCGGTCACGTGATGCTGTGACGTCACAACGTGTAGAGTCCCGTCTTTGTCTGTTCGATTGACAACAGGAACAGATGGACCTCAGCATGGACAGTGACGAGATCGAGAACTTTTCTGACTCTTCAAGTGTGGATTATTTCTGTGAGGAAATCGAGACTGACTCGGATCCTTAGGATGTCGCAGCAGTGATTAGACCCTACAGATTGGAGCCGTATTTTTCGGACGAACATTCAAACCAGGAGCATTCTGGAAAATAATGCCAACGGAGCTCATGGCGGAACCGAAGCAGAGGCAAGAGACGTGCCAATTCCGATGGATTTTGAAAGGCTGCAGAATACGGAATGGTAAGGGAGGATTTGATTTTTGTTGCTGCTGTTTATAACACTATAATTATAGCATTTTCGATTGTAGCGTCTGTTTACTGCCTTTGTTATTGTTCCGGAGCTGCGATACTGTAGCTACTACTTGTGGACCACCGTCATTACCTTCGGGTTTTTGCCGTTTTCGAGTGCCTGGCATTGCATTCATCCGTGTTTAGTTACGTTATTTTCATAAAAGAATAGGAAATAAATGGGGAATGTTTCGAAAAAGATCGCCGAAAACAACAGCGAACATGCCACCGCCGTGTTTACTCCGTATTGCACTGATATTTTTACAAGTTCCTTGACCATTTCAAGATTATTGTGAACATATTATTTGGGATTGACATTTTAGGTGTTCCTGTGAGCAGTGCGAGAACATGGAGACGGTAGAGGAAAGTGTCTGCTGTCGGGAGCAAATGCGTGTGTGTAAGCGGAGGGAGCGGCAGCCTGACATTTCGTGCATCGCACAACACTGCGGCTTTTGATCAATCTGCCTGGACTTGAAAAGGCTAAAACCTTTCGCCCTTGTGTTTGTGCAATATGCTGTGACACACTGGTCAGGCATATCGACAAACAAGTCCCCTGAGAGCTGTGTTTAATCAAAGTTTCTTGCTGCTAAAAAAAAGTGTAAACAACGGCCGCTAGGCGCGCAAGCCGATACGGTCTACACGCAGTGACGTATTTAAGGCTTGGTGCTCAGCGGGAAGCTGGTCACGGGGCGTGCACATTTTTCAGTGGCAGGACGTTCATATGTTGTATATAACTGGAGAACCGCGTCCATCTTCCCAAAATGCTTAGGTTGACCGAATTATATAACCTTTGTTACATGTAATAAGACTATGTTGTCTTTAAGTGTCACATCCACTTTAAAGGTTTTATGTTTTTGTTTAAAACATGCATGTATGAATAGACCACCCAGCTTGTACGTGGATAACGTACAGTACAGCCTATAGTACTGTGATGTTACTTTAAAGATGGTGCAAACTCATATTGACATAAGGTCAGCTGTTGCTGCTGGTTGTTTTCTGCGCTCCATTGATCTGCTGGGAAAATAATGTGAGCGATGACTGGCACAACAAACTGTGTGGAAGTTCACTTGCTTTCTGTGTCATCGTTAGTAATATTAATGCATGAACCTTTCAGTTTCATTTGATCAAGTCGAGGAACTTACACTGGTAACGTGTAGCCATATCCACCGCACAGTGAAAATGACCTGGTTTGTGGATGGTAACCACAAACCAGATACTGGACATTACAAATGTATTTTTCCCCCCTCTTTCTGTTCAGAAGTTTTTCCAGAATCCACTTTTTGAGGCAACAAATGTCTGACCAAGAAGGTGGTCAGGCTAGAATCCCCATGCGTCTGTGTCCCACTTGGAGAGCTGTTGGAATTAGAGCTCAGCCAATATGAGCCTTTCACAAACATATCAGTATCTGCATTGTTTTTGCTGACATGAAAACTCTTATTTTGCCAAATGAACAATGAAGAAAACATTGGCTATTTGAAAGGGTGTCATTAAGTAGTCTGGTAGAGGACGCTCAGACAGCATTGTTTACAATGCTGTAAAGCATGGCTGAACGCCCCACCAACCTTTGGTTAAATTACGTACAAGAGAGAGGAAAAGTCACCAGCTGCCATTTAGTTTCAATCAGTGGGTGTTTTACAGTGACAAGTGATAAGTTGTCACTATGTTGCCAGCTAGGTGGGCCCAAAATAGATGTGGATTTTATGCGCATGCTGAGCAATGACCATAACTGCTAGTCGGAAGTGATGGCAGCATGATATACTTTGGTTAGTTGTTGGTTATATTTGTAGTTATTTATAATAAAGTTCATGTTTAAACTGTAAAACATCAAGCGTCAACTGCATTTCTTTGTCATAAGGGATTGCTAATATCAGGGCTGGTGCTAGCCATTTGGGTGCCCCAAGCACAAGTGCTTTGTAGTCCCTGTTCATCATTACAATGAACAATAATTCAGAATTCCAGTGCGGTTCTCTTCATTTCCAGAGTAACTTCTTAATACTCAATATTAAATTAATAGTTATTATTTTAATAATAATTTATTAATGTTTTGAAAACAGCTGCAAATAAATGTTTTTGCATTAACAATGGCACCAAACATGACAAGAAATAAATATAAAATTTAAAATAAATACCACCATTATTAAAAAAAAAAAACTGATTTGTGCAGCCACAATAGACTGAACATTGCACTGAACTTTGTAAGCACAGAACATAGTATTCAAGTATTTAGCCTTGTAAACATACATGTAAGTGATAATGTGCAAATTTCTTCAGTAAGTAATATACATAGTAGTACTTATGTATATTACTTACTGAAGAAATTTGCACTTATTAATCTCAACCTCGCACATCTGTCCAGAATGTGGTGGAGAGTCCAGCAGGCGCGTGTTGGCGGGGGAGCAAAGGGGAGAAGTTGGTGCTTTTAAGTGCTGTGCGTCCACAGCGGGGAGAGGAACAGGTGAAAGGGTGCCCACGCTTAAGAGGCGAGCAACTCCAGACCACCTTGCTGACCCCTAGCGGGATACCTGGCCACATGGACAGATGCATAATCCAGTGCATAAAGTCTCCATATTTAATTCTTATGAGGAAAAGAACAGGGATGCGGGTCTGTCCTCGCCAAGACAGGAGCAGGAGTCAGATTTAGTCCTCGCGGGCAGCGTCAGGTGCTGTTGGAGGTGAGCTCGCAGCTCTGGCTGATGGAGGAAACTGTGAGCTGGAGACGGGGGCTCTGCAGGCACAACGCAAGGCAGGGTGCCAGCATGTCATGACTGTGTACCCACACTGACTCCTGTGGATGACACGGACTAAGTGTCTGGTGAGGATTCCGATACGGTCCAGCTCAAAGGGGTACATGGAGAGTGCTGAATGAGAATGGGGAATGGAAAATAAGAGTAAGAAAGGCGAGGATGGACGGGAGGGAGAGGGGAGGATGATAAGAATGGCTGTGATTGGCTGGCGAACTCGGCCACCTGCGACCCTGCAAGGAAATGACAGCCGCACTTCGCACCTGATTTTCCGGACTTCCCCGCAGTCCTCAGCCGGTGGTTATCGCCTGGCTGCTGCAGTTCTCCATGCAGCCTCCCGACATACCAGCCAAAACACAGCGCGATGACATCACCTCCAAAATGTCTGAAGTGGGGGAAAATGCAATCAGATATTTTTTTTTTTTTTTTTTTTTTATGTCAAAAGTTTAAGCAGTTTCCCTTAATGCGGAAAAAACACAAAAGTCTCTTTGGTTTGTGCAAAAACGAGAGAGGGAAAGAAGTCTGAGGTAGAAGAGGCACAGAGATCACCACTTTGTGAAGAATAAAATTTAAACAGGCGCACTGGAAAACGTGTTTACCTCAAATCACACTGACAGTCCAGATTAAAAATAAAAAAAAAAACCTCTGCTGCTTCTCTGTTTTATTCACAGGAGAGAACGAAAACAGGTGCGTGTTTTTATCCACTTCTCTGATTAGGCCGATCCATTAGCTTGATTTTTTTTTTTTCTTTTTTTTTGGTCCATTTCAAAATGAGCAAATATTTGCACAAAAACAAAAAAGTCTATCAATTTGAACATTAAATATCTTGTCTTTGTGGCGTATTTAACTGAATATAGGTTGAAGAGGATTCGCAAATCATTGTATTCTGTTTTTCTTTACATTTCACACAACGTCCCAACTTCATTGGAATTGGGGTTGTATTAAGGGGGGATTATATCCCCTTTAATCAAGTTTTCTTCTTCTAGCCATAATGTATAGAGGTATTTTCAAAGTGTAAATCTCCATGAGTCCTGACTTTTGCTGATGTCCACTAGGTGAGTCTCCTGTGCCACCGCCACCTACTGTGACATCGTCCACCCTTTCCACCTCAACTATGCCCCCTCCTCCCCAGCCCAAGCAAGGCAACTCCACGCAGCAGGATCGCAAGGTTCCCCCACCCATTGGCACGGAGCGGTTGGCACGCATCAGGCAGACTGGTTCGGTCAACCCACCTCTTCTCACCACCAGCTACACAGCATCTGTCGGACAAGGAGGCATTTGGTCGTTTGGTGTTGGCAGTGGTTCAGGTGAGGTCTTATATCACATCTGCAAATACAACCAGTCACAAACTACAAAAACAAATGCAGTCCAGGCACTCCAAAAATATGAGCTGCACAAGGAGGTATTAAAAGGCCTTTATTTTAATGGCCAAGCCACCGTGTTTTGACCATACACCCGGTCTTCCTCAGGGCTTACATAAAAAAGTATAAACAAACAAACTTGACACACACAAACTGTCTTAATCCTGCTTATCTTGGAGTTGACAGATGTACACGGTCTTAAATATATAGGGGTTAAAAAAAAAAAACCTGTGCTACAAACGTATTACCTGTTCCAACAAAAACTGAAACTGATCAATGTACCAGTAGCTTGCAGTGAGTTGTGAGCAAAACAGGATTACAGAAATGCATTCCCTTTTAGTATGAAAATAATATATAAAAATAAAGTATAAAAATGAAGTGGGCTAAATAGATAATTGGCAAAGCTTCTGGGGAAAACCTAGTCTTGTTAGGAGAGACGGCATCCATCCCACTTTGGATGGAGCAGCTCTCATTTCTAGAAATCTGGCCAATTTTCTTAACTCCTCCAAACCGTGACTATCCAGGGTTGGGACCAGGAAGCAGAGTTGTAGTCTTACACACCTCTCTGCAGCTTCTGTCCCCCTGCCATCCCCTCATTACCCCATCCCTGTAGAGACGGTGCCTGCTCCCAGACCACCAATAACCAGCAAAAATCTATTTAAGCATAAATTCAAAAAGAAAAAATAATATAGCACCTTCAACTGAACCACAGACTAAAACAGTTAAATGTGGTGATGAATATGTTAGTTTAAATGAGTCAACACCCCCGAGTCACACTAACTGCCAGAACGCTCGTAGCACGGGCCGAGGCGGAGGATTAGCAGCAATCTTCCATTCCAGCTTATTAATTAATCAAAAACCCAGACAGAGCTTTAATTCATTTGAAAGCTTGACTCTTAGTCTTGTCCATCCAAATTGGAAGTCCCAAAAACCAGTTTTATTTGTTGTTATCTATCGTCCTCCTGGTCGTTACTGTGAGTTTCTCTGTGAATTTTCAGACCTTTTGTCTGACTTAGTGCTTAGCTCAGATAAGATAATTATAGTGGGCGATTTTAACATCCACACAGATGCTGAGAATGACAGCCTCAACACTGCATTTAATCTATTATTAGACTCAATTGGCTTTGCTCAAAATGTAAATGAGTCTACCCACCACTTTAATCATATCTTAGATCTTGTTCTGACTTATGGTATGGAAATTGAAGACTTAACAGTATTCCCTGAAAACGCCCTTCTGTCTGATCATTTCTTAACATTTACATTTACTCTGATGGACTACCCAGCAGTGGGGAATAAGTTTCATTACACTAGAAGTCTTTCAGAAAGCGCTGTAACTAGGTTTAAGGATATGATTCCTTCTTTATGTTCTCTAATGCCATATACCAACACAGTGCAGAGTAGCTACCTAAACTCTGTAAGTGAGATAGAGTATCTCGTCAGTAGTTTTACATCCTCATTGAAGACAACTTTGGATGCTGTAGCTCCTCTGAAAAAGAGAGCTTTAAATCAGAAGTGCCTGACTCCGTGGTATAACTCTCAAACTCGCAGCTTAAAGCAGATAACCCGTAAGTTGGAGAGGAAATGGCGTCTCACTAATTTAGAAGATCTTCACTTAGCCTGGAAAAAGAGTCTGTTGCTCTATAAAAAAAAGCCCTCCGTAAAGCTAGGACATCTTACTACTCATCACTAATTGAAGAAAATAAGAACAACCCCAGGTTTCTTTTCAGCACTGTAGCCAGGCTGACAGAGTCAGAGCTCTATTGAGCTGAGTATTCCTTTAACTTTAACTAGTAATGACTTCATGACTTTCTTTGCTAATAAAATTTTAACTATTAGAGAAAAAATGACTCATAACCATCCCAAAGACGTATCGTTATCTTTGGCTGCTTTCAGTGATGCCGGTATTTGGTTAGACTCTTTCTCTCAGATTGTTCTGTCTGAGTTACTTTCATTAGTCACTTCCTCCAAACCATCAACATGTCTATTAGACCCCATTCCTACCAGGCTGCTCAAGGAAGTCCTACCATTATTTAATGCTTCGATCTTAAAAATGATCAATCTATCTTTATTAGTTGGCTATGTACCACAGGCTTTTAAGGTGGCAGTAATTAAACCATTACTTAAAAAGCCATCACTTGACCCAGCTATCTTAGCTAATTATAGGCCAATCTCCAACCTTCCTTTTCTCTCAAAAATTCTTGAAAGGGTAGTTGTAAAACAGCTAACTGATCATCTGCAGAGGAATGGTCTATTTGAAGAGTTTCAGTCAGGTTTTAGAATTCATCATAGTACAGAAACAGCATTAGTGAAGGTTACAAATGATCTTCTTATGGCCTCAGACAGTGGACTCATCTCTGTGCTTGTTCTGTTAGACCTCAGTGCTGCTTTTGATACTGTTGATCATAAAATTTTATTACAGAGATTAGAGCATGCCATAGGTATTAAAGGCACTGCGCTGCGGTGGTTTGAATCATATTTATCTAATAGATTACAATTTGTTCATGTAAATGGGGAATCTTCTTCACAGACTAAGGTTAATTATGGAGTTCCACAAGGTTCTGTGCTAGGACCAATTTTATTCACATTATACATGCTTCCCTTAGGCAGTATTAGACGGTATTGCTTAAATTTTCATTGTTACGCAGATGATACCCAGCTTTATCTATCCATGAAGCCAGAGGACACACACCAATTAGCTAAACTGCAGGATTGTCTTACAGACATAAAGACATGGATGACCTCTAATTTCCTGTTATTGTTATTGTACTTGGCCCCACAAATCTTAGAAACATGGTGTCTGACCAGATCCTTACTCTGGATGGCATTACCCTGACCTCTAGTAATACTGTGAGAAATCTTGGAGTCATTTTTGATCAGGATATGTCATTCAAAGCGCATATTAAACAAATATGTAGGACTGGTTTTTTGCATTTACGCAATATCTCTAAAATTAGAAAGGTCTTGTCTCAGAGTGATGCTGAAAAACTAATTCATGCATTTTTTTCCTCTAGGCTGGAGTATTGTAATTCATTATTATCAGGTTGTCCTAAAAGTTCCCTGAAAAGCCTTCAGTTAATTCAAAATGCTGCAGCTAGAGTACTAACGGGGACTAGAAGGAGAGAGCATATCTCACCCATATTGGCCTCTCTTCATTGGCTTCCTGTTAATTCTAGAATAGAATTTAAAATTCTTCTTCTTACTTATAAGGTTTTGAATAATCAGGTCCCATCTTATCTTAGGGACCTCATAGTACCATATCACCCCAATAGAGCGCTTCGCTCTCAGACTGCAGGCTTACTTATAGTTCCTAGGGTTTGTAAGAGTAGAATGGGAGGCAGAGCCTTCAGCTTTCAGGCTCCTCTCCTGTGGAACCAGCTCCCTTATAGTTAGGGCTGGATCAGGTGACCCTGAACCATCCCTTAGTTATGCTGCTATAGACTTAGACTGCTGGGGGGGTTCCCATGATGCACTGAGTGTTTCTTTCTCTTTTTGCTCTGTATGCACCACTCTGCATTTAATCATTAGTGATTGATCTCTGCTCCCCTCCACAGCATGTCTTTTTCCTGGTTCTCTCACTCAGCCCCAACCAGTCCCAGCAGAAGACTGCCCCTCCCTGAGCCTGGTTCTGCTGGAGGTTTCTTCCTGTTAAAAGGGAGTTTTTCCTTCCCACTGTCGCCAAGTGCTTGCTCACAGGGGGTCGTTTTGACCGTTGGGGTTTTTACGTAATTATTGTATGGCCTTGCCTTACAATATAAAGTGCCTTGGGGCAACTGTTTGTTGTGATTTGGTGCTATATAAATAAAATTGATTGATTGATTGATAGTAAATGTTAATTTATAGTCCATTTATTAACCAAGACAGCTACTGTGACTTCATTTGCTGCAGTGGTTTCCCAAGTGAGCAACATTAGCTAATTGGTATAGAATAGGCTCAAAATTGAGCTTGTTGAAATTGTTTATGAACAAATATGCTAGTATGTGTTCATTGGTTATTATGGTGCTACTCAATTACTGATTTATATAGGTTTAAGTTTACTTAGCAGTATTGATGCCATACATTTGTTTGATTGGCTCCACGAATTTTTTGATCACATTTTGTGCACTGTATGATACATTAGTCTGCGCAGACTAATTAATCCAAAAATGACAATGGCACATTTCTTATGTTTTACTTCCTGTGCTAAATGTTGCTAATGTTATCCATGTTATTAGATTGACTAGCTTAGTTGCATTTTTGAGTTCAGATTATTTTAATTAAAAAAAAGTACATTTGAAAATATGCCATTTTCTCTCCCCATTTTTTAAACTCATTTTTTGTACTCCTTGTTGGCGTCAGGGCTGTGCAAAATTTTAGAATTGTAATTCTGCATCCTGTTTGCTACGTCAGTTCAAAAGTCAAATTCAGGAGTGATTCTCAGTTTAACTGAATATTGTGCAGCCCCATTAGGTTTTCCATCGTGGCTGAAGTCACCACTGTACTCTACACTCACTGCTAATCAAGAGCTGACAGATGTTTCAATTAGCTCATCAGCTTTGGGCAGACCAGAGAAATATGGAAAATGTTCAGTTAAGAGATGCCTGATCCAGGGCGGGGAACCACTGCGCTAGTATGTAGTGGTGTAATGGGTCATTGTTGATCCATGATCCCTGCCGTCATGACTGCCCCCTGCAGTTCGGAACGCATGTGAGCTCTGGATTAATTGTAGAATTTATACACAGTGCATCCACAGACAGGTGGTGGAAAGTGGTTTGTGTGCTTAGTTTCAGTGCAGAAGGTTCCCAGTTCAAACCCCACTGCTGCAACATTTCTCCATGTAATGGAGAGTTGCGTCAGGAATGGCATCCGACTTGTCAAATCAACATTGATCTGTTATGGCGACCCCGAGTGAAAACAAGAGAGCAGCTGAAGGGACTTACTTACATAATACAGTACATCCAGAAAGTATTCACAATGCTGCACTTTTTTCCACATTTTTTTATGTTACAGTCTTATTCCAAAATGGATAAAATTCTTTTTTTTTCCCTCAAAATTCTACACACAATACCCCATAATGACGATGTGAAAAAGGTTGTACATAAGTATTCAGTCTTTGCCATGAAGCTCAAAAATGAGCTCAGGTTCAGCCTGTTTCCACTGATCATCCTTGATATTTTTCTAAAGCTTAGTTGGAGTCCACCTGCGGTAAATTCAGTTGATTGGACATCATTTAGTAAAGCACCCACCTGTCTGCATATAAGGTCCCACAGTTGACAGTGCATGTCAGAGCATAAACCAAGCATGAAGTCAAAGGAATTGTCTTTAGACCTCCGAGACAGGATTGTATCGAGCCACAAATCTGAGGAAGGGTACAGAAACATTTCTGCTGCTTTGAAGGTCCCATTGAGCACAGTGGCCTCATCATCCATAAATGGAAGAAGTTTGGATCCACCAGGACTCCCCTAGAGCTGGCCACCTCTCTAAACTGAGCGATGGGGGAGAAAGGCCTTCGTCAGGTAGGTGACCAAGAACACGATGGTCACTCTGTCAGAGCTCCAGCATTCCTCTGTGGTGAGAGGAGAAACTTCCAGAAGGACAACCATCTCTGCAGCAATCCACCAATCAGGCCTGTATTGTAGAGTGGCCAGATGGAAGCCTCTCCTTAATAAAAGGCACATGGCAGCTGCCTGGAGTTTGCCAAAAGGCACCTGAACGACTCTCAGACCATGAGGAACAAAATTCTGTGCTCTGATGAGACAAAGATTGAACTTTGTCTTTAATGCCAGATGTCATGTTTGGAGGAAACCAGACACTGATCATCACCTAGCCAATACCATTCCTACAGTGAAGCATGGTGGTGGCAGCATCATGCTGTGGGATGTTTTTTTTTTTCTTTTTCTTTTAACCTTTATTTAACCAGATTATTCCCATTGAGATCGAGATCTCTTTTGCAAGGGAGACCTGGACAATTATGAAGTTTCCAAATCACCTAACCTGCATGTCTTTAAATGTGGGAGAAAACTGGAGCACCCAGAGGGAGCACCCAGAGGAAACCCCCGCTAACATGGGGAGAACATGCAAAAACCACACAGAAAGGCCACAAAGTGGGAATCGAAAACCATGACCTTCTTGCTGTGAGGTAACAGTGCTAACCATTAAGCCGCCATGCTGCCTGACAGGAACTGGGAGACTAGTCATGATGGAGAGAAAGATAAATGGCGCAATGTACAGAGACATCCTGAATGAAAACCTGGTCCAGAGTGCTCTTGAGCTCAGACTGGGGCGACAGTTTATCTTTCAGCAGGACAATGACCCAAATCATACAGATATCAAAGGAGTGGCTTCAGGACAACTCTGTGACTGTCCTTGAGTGCCCCAGCCAGAGCCCAGACCTGAATCCAAGTGAACATCTCTAGAGAGATTTACAAATGGCTGTGCACCGACGCTCCCCATCCAACCTTATGGAGCTTGAGAGGTGCTGTAAAGAGGAATGGACAAAACTGCCCCAAGATCGGTGCACCAAGCTTGTGGCATCATATTCAAGAAGACTTGAGGCTGTAATTGCTGCCAAAGGTGCATCAACAAAGTATTGAGCAAAGGGTGTGAATACTTATGTGCATATGATTGATTAGGTTTGTTTTTATTTTTAATAAATTTGCAAAAAAAAAAAAAAAAAAAAACCTTTTTCATTTTGTTATTATGGGGTGTGGTCAGTGGAATTCTGAGGGGAAAAATTATTTTACACAAAATGTGGAAAAAGTGAAGCACTGTGAATACTTTCTGGAAGCACCGTAAGTGTGATTTGTCATGACTCATTTCTAAAGTGATAACTGTTAATTTTGATGCAGTTGCGGTATAAGGCCAGCCCCTCTTCATTGTGAGAACAGGGGCGGCTGTTGCTTGTGCTGATCAGTCGTGAACGCAGTCTGTTAAAAACAGTCTCATGTTCCGTCAGACAGGCAGCTTGGTGAACGCTCTTAAGTGTCCCTTGTCGATGCAGTAACGTTGAAGAGAGTGAGTGGAACACATACAGCTGTGTGTTTAAATAGCCTCGTGGGGAGTTCCAGGTGCACATTCACGCAGCCTGTTAAAATCTGGCTGAAACTGAGCAGGATCTGCACACATCTGGTTCCAAAATTTGACAGTCTCTCTGGAAAGAAATTGCGATGAGGGTGAAGTGTCCATCCTCTGTTCCCTGTAGAGTCTTGAGCTCACTGAACCTTGGTAGGACATATGTATTTATCCTGAAAGGGTTATGAATAACATTATTATTGTTGCTCTCCCACCAGACATAAACTTAATTCAGCTTTGCCCAGTTTTGTGATTTTTGCCAAAAACCATTTTTATTCACTATTAGGGATGGGTATTGATAAGATTTTATCTATCGATACCATTATCGATTCCGCCTATCAGTCCGATTCCTTATTGATTCTCCTTGTGAATTTTCTGTGTACTAATAGTAGCCTTTACAGGTTTTCTATGTCAACAACATTTTATAGAGTCTTAAAGTAAATAAATATGAAATTGGTCACTGGATCCTTAAACTCTGGACATAATAAACTCTACATGGTGGATCCTTGATCTCTGGACATAGATAGAAATAAACAAAATCTGTAGTTTTATCAAAAGCATTTCCTTTCAGACATTGGCATGAATCTGAGCTGAGCTCTTGCAGCTGGCTGTGCTGCATGAATCTGAGCTGAGCTCTTGCAGCTGGCTGTGCTGCATGTCAGGATGTAATTCATAAAGAATGCAGGATGTCTCATTTTGGGAGGAAAAAAAATCATTTTAGTCTGTTGTAGTTTGTATTACAGCGATTGGAAAGAGTTGTCATTTTATTTACAGAGCCGATTCGTTTTGAAGTTAATAATTCCGACCGGACTCTGTCTCGGCAGAGAGCGGCGCAGCGTTTGGAGCTGTGCCAACAAAACAGAGGACGATTCTCGTTTCTTGACTGCAGCAAGACAAGAGTCCCAGTTAGTGACTTTATCCACACAAAAGTGACTCACGTTTTTTAGCTTTGAGAGGGGTTAAGAAGCGGACTTGCCGCTTCTAAAGAGGAGTTATTACTATTTTTGCTGTTGTTGTTGCTATTATTATTAATATATAAATACATTTTTTTTTAAAAGTACACTTTTTAATACATTTGACTCTTTTACAACAAACACTGAGCCATTAATTATTATACAGAAAACAAATGCACACAAACTTGCTGAGATGTGAACAGCTTAATGCTAACTTTAACATTGAAAATGCCATAGACATGCTAATGCGTTAGCATCGGTCCTGTTTTTAAGTTATAAAATACATCTATCAACTGTTTCAGAAGAACAGGTCGGTTTAACATAAAAAGGTAAATATTACTCAGACATATGCTCTTTAGGGTTTTAGTTGGGAAAAATTAAGACAAAGCGAAATAAAACAAAGAACCAACGAGCCAGTGGATCGAAGCAATGCTTCATTGGTTCGCGCTTCAAAGTGGAGTCGTGCTGCAGAAACGGTTGATTACAGCGCCACTGCAAATGATCATTTTCCCGACAAACACCCTCAAAAACAATGGCCACTCTGAAGGACCGATAAGGGAATTGTTAAGCAAAAAGACTATTGATGTCGGTAGATCAAATCATTTCTTGACGATACCCGAAAAGAACCGGTTGTTGATACCCAACCCTATTCACTATTTACTGTTCATATTGCTATTTAATAAAATAATGAAGTATTTTTCTTTTGAAATATTATGTAAAACATGAGTCACCACAGGCAAACTGTTTCTTTGTCCATTGTTATTTTAAAAAATGAAATGCAAAGGAGTATTTATTCATTTATTTATTTTTTGCTGATCCGGAAAATGATCAGATTCATGACTTATAAACTGTATCCAATCTGAACTGTGGCTTTTCTGATCTGTGACATCCCCTCTAGTATATGACTAGGGGCTGAATTCCATTCTTGTCTTGTGACAGAGGCCATGTCTGGTTGGTCCCAGCCTCTGATGAGCAGCCACATGATGCACCCTCAGCTGCAGGCAGAGCAGTCTGCGTTCTCTCAGCACCAGCCTATGGAGCAGGACGATACGGGCATTGCAAATCCTGCTAACAGCTATCACCAGCCTCAGCATATGCCTAACAGCTACATGGACTTCCCAAAGGTAACAACGCTATTGCTGTTCAGGGGCCTCATGTACAAAGACTTGCGTGGATTTCCTACTGAAACATGGCATACGCCAAAACCTGCAACTGGCATAAGCACAAAAAAATCCAGATGTATCAAAGTGTGCATACACGTGGATCCAAGCATGTCCCATTTGTACATCTCACTGAACGTGGAATTGAGCACATGCACCAAGCTACCCCCCCCCCCCCCCTCACGCTCCTATTTAAATATGCAAATCCATGTAAATAGGTCCTGGGAGCTGGGAATTCCCCTTCGTCACATCAGTCAACATGAATGCAGAAAAGAAATTATACAGCATGTGTGCTATAGATAACTGGAAATGACATGGAGACATGCAAGGATAGTTTATTTGGGACTCTGTCAAATGGAATAAACATGAAACGGGGGGGTTAGTGGGAGCATGTGTGAGGCTGCAACACTTTGCTCAGGGCAGCACACACACACACTGAAGTTAAAACAGTGAGGGGCAGCGCAGCCGACAGTATGTGACATTCACAACATTACACAACCGTGTATTGACAAATACTAAACACAAGGGAGACAATCAGGGGGCCTGTTAAGAAGTTCTAGTTTCAGATTTGAGAAACAAACCAAAAACTAAATAATAATAATAATAAACATATTTGAATGTGCACATGCCTAAATGTGCCCGCGCTGCTTTCATTCGGAATTATTACGGGAATAACTATTTACTCATCGCCCACGTGCTAGATGGGGGCACGAAATGTGGGGTGGCATGGAGTGGGATCTGTTTTGGTTAGTGTTAGAATAGTAAAATAAAAACGTGTCACGGAAATGTCACTCATTTTGTGATGGGAGCATTGAAAAAGAGAGACTGGGCTGCGTTGAACCAGGCCACCGAGCCACGATGTTAGATGCATTTGCGTATCACATATGATTTGAACATTGATGTAATTAAAATGTTTCCCATTAACAAAAACTGGGTTCTCACCAGGATTTTTTTTTTTTTTCACAGCATGGGGGGAAGTTACTACAATACTACCATGGGGGAGTATTGTAGGATTATAAATTTCAAAGTTTTCTTGGGGGGGCCCAAGAAAACTTTGAAATTTATAATCCTTTGAAACAGTTTCCTACATTTTGAGGGCCACTTTGTGTTGCTAACTGGGATGTTAAATAACGAGCAACATGTCCTTTTAAAAATGAAAAGGGGGAAAAAAAACAAAACAGAAAAGCCCCCCATGCTGGTTAAATAACAGCATAGGAGCCCAAATCACAGCGTAGGGGCCCCCTTTGCTCAACTGCTTGGGCAAGAATCCTGAAAAATGAATTCATCATGTGATGGCACCTTTATAGCAATATGTGTGCAGTCAATAGCTCCCATTACATTAACTAAACTGGCTCTTGCTGCAAATTACGCTTTAATGTTGTACCTGGATGACATTCGGATTTTTGAGTGACGAACCGCACCACGGTTAGTTCACTTTTGATACATCTGAAGATTGGCGTAGAGACGGGCGTACGCCACGTTTTTGTTTGTTCACATGCTATGTACATGAGGCCCCAGAATATTGGACACTCTTTATGTTCTCATTTTATTTACAAGTTAAACATGTCTGAACAGGGGATGCCCATGTCCATGTATGGAGGAACCATGTTGCCCCCTCATCCTGCCATGGCAGAGGGGCCCGGGGGACCGATGTGCAACGGCTTGCACGCTGGTGACCCCGCATGGAACCCCATTATCAAAGTGGTCCCAAACAACGCAGATAACTCTGACCCACAGCAGGTAAAGCCTGTTCAGGGCAGAACCACGCCATCTAAACCTGCACTCACTAACTCAAAGCTGCTTTTTTTGTCCCTTCAGGTTTGGCCCAGTACCTGGACACCTCATGTGGGCAACGTGCACCTGAACCACGTCAACTAGACTGTGTCCACGGCAACCAAACACACAGCATGACCCACGGCGTAAACATGTAATACCAACTGACCAATATGACCGAATAAGACGAAGAAAACTTGCGAAATGTTAACTGTAGTAGAAATCAGAGTGCAGAGGAGAGGTTGAAGAATCGGAAGTTCTCTTGACGCCCTTCTTTGATGTGCCTATCCTAAATAAGGAGAGAGGAAATTGGGTGAGAGCTGTTGTCAGTGTCCCCATGATGCAAACATACGCGATCACCTGTTCAACAGGATCATCCTCTGCGTAGTTTAGCGATTTTTGACTTAAACCCCACATACACTGTTCTCGGGCTGCAGGGGGCTCAACATGAAGTAGCTATTTAAACTTGGCCCAGAACTAGATGATTACCTAAACAGAAAGAAATCACAACCTTTTAGAGTGGTAAATACATGTATAATTGTTTACATACTAAAAAGGGTTAAAATGAGAGTAAATTTCATGTCGTATAGTGGCTCTACTTTATGTAGCCTGTATTAATGTGAAATATTTACCTTAATATTCAATAAAAAGATTCAAAAATATGTGTGGCCCTTTTATAAACTATCAACTATTTGTAGAATTATGTGGTATGTTATTTTGGATTTCATCATATGTAGTCTTATGGCTTCAAATTAGCACGTCAAGTGTGTGGGTTTTATTTATTTATTTATTCTATTTTTCATGCTAAATTGTAGACTTTTATTGGGTACACCTGTTGTAAAGCAAATAACCACAAGGCAGAGGCTTAAATCATTGAAGCATTAAGCACATCCATTGGTTAACTGGATCTGCTGAACCAAGCATCAGAACTGGGATGAAAGGCAATTTAAATTACTTTGAATGTGGTGTGGTCATTGGTGACTTGTTTCAGAAACCACTGATCTACTCGACATAAAAAAAAAAATCCAGTAAGCAGTGGTTCCTCAGATTAAAAGTATTGATGGCTGAGGTCAGAGATGAACTAGCTGCTAAAATACACACTAACCGCATCCAAAGTATGCAGAAGAACCTCTCTGAACATACATGCAGAACCTTGAAGGTGATGGATGACACCACGAGAAGATCACACTGGGTTCCACTCCTGTCGTGTTGGAACAGAAAGCTGAAGCTCATCAAAATTCGACAGTGGAAGACTGGAAAAATGTTTTGGGTTTGATGAGGCTCGAGTTCTGCTGCAGTAGTATGTCAGTATGGGCATAAATATTTAGCACCTTGTTAAATCTGCCACAAATGTTTAAGGTGGGTCTGACAGTAAAAAGGGGATCCAGCAGGTGTTTATTAACTTAATAACGTGGCTGGTGTGGAATTCCTTTAAGGCCCAAGGCTCATTGCTGCTTATGTCCAGACACTACAGCATGAAGTTACTCATGTACAGCTTCACGGACTGTGACGAAATAGTGCAGCAGATAACAGAATATTTACAGAGGAATCCTTCCAGTTGTGACTAAAAGCACTACATTCAGCACAAATACGCTGTAGACGTTACTCCTTAAAAAAAAAACGGACTGGCAATTTGAATTTTTAATAGACTGCAATGTAGAGGTCAATTGAAGAATTACACAGGGATCAAAATTTGTTGTGCCTATGCGTCCCTCTTGATGCCACGTATAAAATAAAGCCTGTGCCATATTTCATAGCCAATGACTTGGCTGATGAAACCATTCTGTCATCGCTCCCAGAATCACAGAGAAAACTCTACAGCTAGAGGTTCACGTGCTTGTCGTGTGGTGAGGAATATTGTATGCATGTCGTGTTATGCGAATGCATTGCTCGGGTCATATAGGGTTCATCAAAAACTGACACCAGGTTTTGGATGCAACTGCCACAAAGCTTTACCAGATGTTTCATCGCACAAGTTTTCTTTAGTCGTTTTAGTTAGATTAAATTTGAAGTTAAAGCAAACTTGGTACTTGTTAATTTTGTTTGTGTCCTGCAGTTATTCCTTCATCCAGAAGATGGCAGTAAAGCACCATCACAAACAGCAGCTGCCGTCTGAACACTTCTTGAAAGAAGTAGTTGTGCCAAAGCAAAGATGGCGGTGCCCTCGGTGTCTGAGTCAAACTCACAAAGTCAACCGGCCGCCACTATCCCGTTTGACTTTTCACGGCCTCCCGTTATCGCGGGCTTTAGTCCTTCGACGGAAATCAAACGGGAGACCTTCCAGGAAAAATTTATTCGAAAAACAAAGGAGAATCCGTTCGTCCCTATTGGTGAGTTTTGCAGAAGCTAGTGAAGTTAACTTTAAACAGCTAACTAACAAAATACCGCAGAAAAGTGTCCGTAATCTCCAACAAATGTGAGTTAGGAACTTGCCTTCTGTTTAACAGTGTAAGTTATCAGTGTCAGCCAATTTGGTAGTCCCGGATCTAAGTTCTGTTGGTTATTGTTCTCAGTCAGATTCTGTAGACATTCAAGTTTGATTTGGATTGTGCATTTTGTGGATGGTTGAATTTAATGAAAAGCCCATTTGGTGTACATTTTGCATTATATCTCAACCAAAACTGCCTCAGTCACTCTAATTTTTTCTGATATGGATTTACCTACACCACCTAAATTGGATGGAGGTTCCAATTTTATGCCTGTTTGTCTATCTTGCAGTTATCAATTGGAAACAATGCCAAAAAGCAATGACAAACTGTGCATAGCAGAGATAACAATGCTCTGTGAAAATTATCTGAAAAAGAATTCAAAAATGAAAAAGTTGGGGGGGAAAAAAATCCACCAGTCTGTCACAGGGCCACAGACAGGGTTAGACTGGGAACAAATTTCGGCCCTGGCATTTTTCCTCTGGACCAGCCCATTATTGGGCCGACGAATCCACCCCCAAACACGCACACCCACCCGTCCATACCGAACCCCCAATGAACAAATACTATACACTTAAACACCATGAACACACACCTAAACGCACACTTTCACTGTCATTTCACCTTGATCGTAGTACAAAACGCGTTCCCGGCGCCACGAGGGGGCATCCTGATAACATTAAAGGCAATTACATATTTTGACAAAATTACAAGTTTAAATGACACATATATATATATATATACGAGGTCTATTAGAAAAGTATCCGACCTTATTTTTTTCAAAACCATATGGATTTGAATCACGTGTGATTACATCAGACATGCTTGAACCCTCGTGGGCACGCGAGAGTTTTTTCACGCCTGTCGGTTACGTCATTCGCCTGTGGGCAGTCTTTGAGTGAGGAGTCGCCCACCCTCTCGTCGATTTTTTTTTTCATTGTTTAGGAATGGCTCAGAGACTGCTGCTTTGTTGGATAAAATTTTTTTCAAAGCTGTAAGGCACAACTGAGTGGACACCATTTGATAAATTCAGCTGGTTTTCGGTAAAAAATTTTAACGGCTGATGAGAGATTTTGGTCTGGTAGTGTCGGCGTAAGGACGGCCCACGGCGCCTGACGGCGATCTGCGCTTCGAGGCAGCAGCGTCTCGCCGTTTCAAGTTGAAAACTTCCACATTTCAGGCTCTGTTGACCCAGGAAGTCGTCAGAGAACAGAGAACTTTCAGAAGAAGTCGGCATGAGGAGTTTATTCGGACATTCCATTGTTAACAGACATTTTGTAATGAAAGAACGTGCGGGCAGAGTCGCATGTCGGGCCGGACCCGACTGCGGGGGGTCGCGACAGGAAAAACACCTCCGTTGGAAACCTTAATGGGCAAGTTGGAACATGCCCAAGCTGTTAAACAATTTCTCAGTTACTCACTTGTTGAAAGCCATCAAAAGCCGCCTGTATTTTACAAATGGTTTTCAACACGGAGGCGTTTTTCCTGTCGCGGCGCACACAGACGATTCGGCGAATTTGCGCGCACGTCTTTCATTAAAAAATGTCCTTAAACAGTGGAATGTCCGCATAAAGTCCTCATGCCGGCCTCTTCTGAATCTTCTCTGTTCTCTCACGACGTCCTGGGTGAATTAAGCCTTAAATTAGGATGTTTTCAGATCGAAACAGGCCGATGACGGCGCCTGGAAACGCTGCAGGACGTCCCGCTCTGTGGGAAGTCCTTACACCGACAGAAACACCCCATAATCTCTCATCAGCCATTAAACTTTTCACCGAAAACCATCTTAATTTCTTGAATAGTGTCCACTCGGATATTCCTTTTATTTATATATATATATATATATATATATATATATATAAACATGAGGTTTATGTCACAGAAATCCTACTTTACAATCACACTGCAGTCATTGTTAAATTATTTCCTTTTGCATTTATAATAAACATTTGTATTTATTATTGTTTGTTTTTCTGGTTGAAATAAGATATAAATAATCTACCAGACTTCAAAAAATATACGTTTCCATGTTATTTTATTTGTCTAAAAATAAATGTCTGAGGTTCCTTATGTTAAACAAGAAATTAATCTGAAGGAACAGGTGGTTTTAATAGATGAAAGGTTTCTAAAGAACCACTTATTGATTTATTTACCTATTTTAATTACAAGTGTTCTACACTTTTTTTTAACAGTAATCAGAAATTTTGAGGTAACAACAACAAAAAAACATTTCCAATGATTTTTCTTCATAAAACTGCTCTATAAATGAGCGTCCTGTCACAAGTTAATGTTTTGTACAGATCAGTGCTCTCTGCACCAATCGGATTGGTCCAATCCATTTTGTAGAGATCAGTGGTTTCTGCCACGAGTGTTCCGTGTTTTGGCCCGACGCGTTGTTCCTATTGGAGAATGCGAAGGTACGTCACAGCTCAGAGTGTCGAAAGTTGGCGCACCTCATCTCGACAGAACACCGGCTCTGTGGTATGCAGGAGATCACTTGACCGAGCGTCTATACGTTCAAATAATAATTAAAAAAAAAATACTGTCATCACTCTTCACTCCTAGTCAGTCTCTTACAACAGTGCAGCGTAAATACACGAGCTTTCCAGGAGCGCACGTCTCCTCTGCACTTTTTTTTGGGGGGGGGGGGGGGGGGGGGGCGATGATAAACTCATCGCCCCCTTAATTTTTTTTTTCTCGGGCTGGGTCTGACAAAACGGAAGCAAAAGCAGCACACAAGCGGAAAAAAAGTTTAGAGAGAGAGACCACTGCTAGGATTCACACAGCAGGAAATTAAGGAGCTGAAGTCCGTAGCTGTTGCATTTAAAGATTAACAAAAGTAAAGCACAGTTAATGTGGATAAAAGAAACGATTCCAACCTTGTAATCAGTAGGAGAGCGGCGAGAAGTCCAGGCGCCGAGGAGTCAGTCCATTCACAGGGGCGGGAGCGGCCGCCTGCTCTTCTTGCAATCTGATTGACCACCCTGTATGCTTCTCCAGTTGTCATTGGCTGTTGGTCATGTCAATCATTGTGCTCGATGTAAGTCTCCGTTGTGTGATCAAACGGAAACAAAACTGAAACCTAGAATAAGATTGCGCCGTGTATGAAACACTACAGAACTTTTATTTTGACAAATTCAGGAAGTGGAACTGCAGCTGCGCCGATTAAATGCTGTAGCTTCACCGATCACGGCCTTTCCTCGTGTTGACAGCAGCGCGCGGTTTGAGAACACTGTATATTTCCATAATCTCTATAAATATGGGAGGGCCGGCCCACGCACGTCTAAACGTGCAGCGGCCCAAAATCACAGATTATCAGTCCGAGTCTGGCCACAGATAAACACGTGCACACTTACGGTCAAGTTAAAGTCACGTAACATGCGCATGTCTTTGGAAGCCGGAGAACCTGGGTTAACTCCGAGAGAACATGCAAAATCCACACCGAAAGGCCCAGCTGAGACGTGATCCCGTAACCTCGCTATGATGCAACAGTGCTAAACATCGTTACACCCTTTTCAGCCATTCTTTGGTGCTTTTGGATGTGCTCTTGGCAGGACTGTGAAAACTCCACGGGATTCCGCGGATTTCATCATGGGGAGGGGCGTGTTGCACTCTTTAATAGTGATCATTACTGAGTTTTTAAAATGCTTATCACAAAGCGTTCTTTTTTTACAACATCATGGAAGTTTTATGAGTCCGCAAACACTGATCTGTGTGTTACAGATACAAATCAGTTTCCTCGGATCCGCGGAGTTTCGAGGAGAATAAATGCCACTCAAAGCGTAACCGTTACGACAGTTGTCATAAATGTTGTAAAGCAGGACTGGTTGGTTGCTGCGGCGACACTGTTTCTCCTGTGCGAAGCTTAGTTAAACGTTGCATGTGGACAACGCACACTTTTATAACTTTAAAGTTTTTAAAAGAAGAATTTTGCAGCATGTCTGTGTCACGGAGCGACATCAGACAGAGTGAAGATGGCGAGAAAAAGACGGTTTGAAAAAGTGTGATAAGGACAAGAATCCGTGGAATTGTTGCTGGCTTCATGAACACACCTGTAAGATAAACGGGAAAAGCGAACTGGTAATTTTTTTTTCTCTCTCTGGAAAATAAACATTGTGCTGTTCAAACAGGATTTCGGAAAAGATTATGTACCTTTTTTTCTTTCATTAATCTAGACTTTCTTTCATTGAAAAAAAAAGAAGACGTGGCTTTGAATGAATTTAGGCTACATGAATTTACACAACAATGTAAATTAG
Source organism: Thalassophryne amazonica (assembly GCF_902500255.1). NCBI lineage: Eukaryota > Metazoa > Chordata > Actinopteri > Batrachoidiformes > Batrachoididae > Thalassophryne > Thalassophryne amazonica. The sequence goes on along the minus strand of NC_047113.1, from coordinate 45,980,723 downwards.
TTTTTAATAATGTAGACTTTTTTCATGGGAAAAAGACACTGGATTTACAGGAATTTACACAGGAATGTGTGGCTTTTTTACTATAAGGTATGTTATTCATATTTTACAATGATTTTTAAAATATTCTACAATCTTTAGCTGTGGCTTTTGACGTGGTTTAACAGTCTTTTGAGTCATCATGAATTTCATGTAGTTTAATTGTTCTTAGTTAATGCATAATTTGGTTTACAATTAAAAGGAAAATCATACCAGGTCCTACTTTCACATCATATTCTGTTATTTCAACATGATCATTGACGGTTCAAATGAAAGGTTGAATCTAGGATCATTTAAATATACACTAATTTTGAGATTTGTTCTTCCTGGAGATGTTGAAAATGTATCAGTAGATGAAAATTTTATTTGGTTTGTGGGGCCCCACAAGGCCCTAGACCCCGGCTCCTGGGAGGCTGCGCACCCCCAGACCCCCTGCGGATTTTTCTCGGATTTCACAGTTTTCATTTCACAGCCCTGTCTTGGTCGTTGTCTACTGACAAATCGAGACCTTCATCTCAAATCTTATATTCAGACACAATATTCTGATTTCATCATTTCTTTGATTACAATCTGTGCCTCCAGTACCAGAGGCAGCAAAGCTCCTCCAGAGTGTGTCAGAACCACCACCACTCCTCAGATTATTTTCCTTCTGATTCAGTTGCTGCTGTATAAACAAACTGATCCATTCCAAAGAGTTCCACTCTGGTTTCATGTGTCCTGAGAACATTAGCACAGAAAGCCTGTGGCTTACCTATGAAAGATTTATAAACATTGGCCTTGCCTTCATTTAATAGTGGTGTCCTGCTGTTTAATGATTGGTTATTTGGTCCATAAAATGTCAGAAAAATACCAATGTTTTGAGGACCCCAAGATCATGCCTTCAAATATATTTTGTCCTTAACCCAGAAATATTTAGTTTACTGCCACATAGGAGTAAAGAAACTAATAAAATAAACCAGAAAATATTCACATTTAAAAAGCTGAAATCAGAATTTAGGTATTTTCTTGGGGTGCAGCAACAAAAAAATTAACTTAATTGAATATCACAATGGTTGTTGCACAATTTAATTGTAAATTAATAATTAACTGTAGCAGTTCTGTTTCAAAGTTCCTCAGAATCTTGCATTCTGCCCACACTAGATGGGGGTTCTCCTAATGGTTTATTTTGGTGTGGACAGCAAAAGTTATGCACTGCATGTTTCCTCAGTAATCGTGCATTAAGTGGACCTACCGACAGCTGCTAAGTGTTAACACCGTTAGCACACATTTAAGTGAGACCAGAGTTTCACTTGGCGTGAAACTCAGTTTAAATGAGTCAACACCCCCGAGCCACACTAACTGTCAAAATGCTCAAAGCACGGGTCAAGGAGGAGGAGTAGCAGCAATCTTCCACTCCAGCTTATTAATTAATCAAAGACCCAGACAGAGCTTTAATTCATTTGAAAGTTTGACTTAGTCTTGTCCATCCAAATTGGAAGTCTCAAAAGCCAGTTTTATTTATTATCTATCGTCCACCTGGTCGTTACTGTGAGTTCCTTTGTGATTTTTCAGACCTTTTGTCTGACTTAGTGCTTAGCTCAGATAAGAAAATTATAGTGGGTGATTTTAACATCCACATAGATGCTGAGAATGACAGCCTCAACACTGCATTTAATCTATTATTAGACTCAGTTGGCTTCGCTCAAAATGTAAATGAGCCCACCCACCACCTTAGCCATACTTTAGGTCTTGTTCTGACATATGGCATAGAAATTGAAGACTTAACAGTATTCCCTGAAAACCCCTTTTTGTCTGATCATTTCTTAATAACATTTACATTTACTTTAATGGACTACCCAGCAGTGGGGAATAAGTTTCATTACAGTAGAAGTCTTTCAGAAAGCGCTGTAACTAGGTTTAAAGATATGATTCCTTCTTTATGTTCTTCAATGCCATATACCAACACAGTGCAGAGTAGCTACCTAAACTCTGTGAGTGAGATAGATTATCTCGTCGATAGATTTACATCCTCATTGAGCACAACTTTGGATGCTGTAGCTCCTCTGAAAAAGAGAGCCTTAAATCAGAAGTGCCTGACTCCGTGGTATAACCCACAAACTCGCATCTTAAAGCAGATAACCTGTAAGCTGGACAGGAAATGGCATCTCACTAGTTTAGATCTTCATTTAGCCTGGAAAAAGAGTCTGTTGCTTTATAAAAAAAAGCCCTCCGTAAAGCTAGGACATCTTACTATTCATCACTAATTGAAGAAAATAAGAACAATCCCAGGTTTCTTTTCAGCACTGTAGCCAGGCTGACAGAGTCAGAGCTCTGTTGAGCCGAGTATTCCTTTAACTTTAACTAGTAATGACTTCATGACTTTCTTTGCAAATAAAATTTTAACTATTGGGTGATTCTATGGTAACGGAATTATGACGGGAAAATCTGGCCATATTTTAGCTCCCCATTAAAAATGTGCTCCAATTATAATTCCGTTACCATAGAATCGCCATATTAGAGAAACATTTATTCATAACCATCCCAAAGACATATCTTTATGTTCGACTGCTTTCAGTAATGCTGGTATTTGGTTAGACTCTTTCTCTCCGATTGTTCTGAGTTACTTTCATTAGTCACTTCCTCCAAACCATCAACATGTCTATTAGACCCCATTCCTCCCAGGCTGCTCAAGGAAGCCCTACCGTTAATTAATGCTTTGATCTTAAATATGATCATTCTATCTTTATTAGTTGGCTATGTACCACAGGCTTTTAAGGTGGCAGTAATTAAACCATTACTTAAAAAGCCATCACTTGACCCAGCTATCTTAACTAATTATAGGCCAATCTCCAACCTTCCTTTTCTCTTAAAAATTCTTGAAAGGGTAGTTGTAAAACAGCTAACTGATCATCTGCAGAGGAATGGTCTATTTGAAGAGTTTCAGTTAGGTTTCAGAATTCATCATAGTACAGAAACAGCATTAGTGAAGGTTACAAATGATCTTCTTATGGCCTCAGACAGTGGACTCATCTCTGTGCTCGTCCTGTTAGACCTCAGTGCAGCTTTTGATACTGTTGACCATAAAATTTTATTACAGAGATTAGAGCATGCCATAGGTATTAAAGGCACTGCGCTGCAGTGGTTTGAATCATATTTATCTAATAGATTACAATTTGTTCATGTAAATGGGGAGTCTTCTTCACGGACTAAGGTTAATTATGGAGTTCCACAAGGTTCTGTGCCAGGACCGATTTTATTCACTTTATACATGCTTCCCTTAGGCAGTATTATTAGAAAGCATTGCTTAAACCTGACCTCCAGTAATACTGTGAGAAATCTTGGAGTCATTTTTGATCAGGATATGTCCTTCAATGCGCATATTAAGCAAATATGTAGGACTGCTTTTTTGCATTTGCGCAGTATCTCTAAAATTAGAAAGGTCTTGTCTCAGAGTGATGCTGAAAAGCTAATTCATGCATTTATTTCTTCTAGGCTGGACTATTGTAATTCATTATTATAAGGATGTCCTAAAAGTTCCCTGAAAAGCCTTCAGTTAATTCAAAATGCTGCAGCTAGAGTACTGACAGGGACTAGGAGAGAGCATATTTCACCCATATTGGCTTCTCTTCATTGGCTCCCTGTTAATTCCAGAATAGAATTTAAAATTATAAGGTTATGAATTTTATATATATATTATTTATAAGGTTTTGAATAATCAGGTCCCATCTTATCTTAGGGACCTCATAGTACCATATCACCCCAATAGAGCGCTTCGCTCTCAGACTGCAGGCTTACTTATAGTTCCTAGGGTTTGTAAGAGTAGAATGGGAGGCAGAGCCTTCAGCTTTCAGGCTCCTCTCCTGTGGAACCAGCTCCCAATTCGGATCAGGGAGACAGACACCCTCTCTACTTTTAAGATTAAGTTTAAATTTTCCTTTTTGAAAAAGCTTATAATTAGGGCTGGATCAGGTGACCCTGAACCATCCCTTAGTTATGCTGCTATAGACTTAGACTGCTGGGGGGTTCCCCATGATGCACCCAGTGTTTCTTTTTATTCACTTCTTTTGCTCTGTATGCACCACTCTGCTTTTAATCATTAGTGATTGATCTCTGCTGTCTTCCACAGCATGTCTTTTTCCTGATTCTCTCCCCTCAGCCCCAGCCAGTCCCACTTGAAGACTGCCCCTCCCTGAGCCTGGTTCTGCTGGAGGTTTCTTCCTGTTAAAAGGGAGTTTTCCTTCCCGCTGTCGCCAAGTGCTTGCTCATAGGGGGTCGTTTTGACCTTTGGGGTTTTTCTGTAATTATTGTATGGCTTTTGCCTTACAATATAAAGCACCTTGGGGCGACTGTTTGTTGTGAGTTGGCGTTATATAAATAAAATTGATTTGATTTGAATATTTCAAGAGGCATTTTTGTTGAAACGTTAGGATGTTTCACTGCAGAAGCCATATTACGCCAGGTGTTTGTAATAAGATACTTCAGACAGACACAGCAACAACACGACAGCAAGTGGCCACTGTCAGCGGACTCTGAGTTATGAGCAGAGGCAATGAGAGGAGTCACTGAACTCATCAGGTATCCAGCAACCACGCCCACAATTATCCAGAACTTTATTGCTTAAAACGTCAGACAAACAAAGAAGTTAGAATAAAAATCACCCCCGTACAGTTGTCATGGAGGTGTAAACTATAAAGACCAAAACCGGTTTTTGTACCACACTGTAAACATGTTTGTTTCTGCTCTAAAATTGGACATTTTAACACAGAGTCCTATGGGAAGGTGCTCTGTTTTGGAGCCAGCCTCAAGAGGCCAGTCAAGAACTACAAGAAAAATGACTTCTGCTTTCGGGCCAAAATTCAGGCTCGAGTGTTGCTGCTTGCTCTTGCCACAGCAATATAGACTGCAGCATTTGGCAATGGCTAAGTGTGTTGTGTGCAGATCTGTGTGCTTGTATGCACCCCTGTGTATATTACAAGTATATCTAATACATATTACGACTGCACCAATATAATATAACAAGTTAATGATGTATGCTGTGTAATCATCCCACCCAGGCAAAAAGAACAGTTCAAAGACCTCATTAAAAGCCTAAAATTACTGTGACATTCATGCCATGATGAGTGTATGTAAACTTGCAACCACAACTGTATATTTTTTTTACAAATGCTCCATAAGCAATATCATGCACAAATGCATATATGATATTTCACGATAAATAATTGATGCCTCTTTGTGGTTTTGGGTCAGCTTTTAGATATGACACCTGGATTTTAAAGTTATACCTCTGAGTGTTCTAAAACTCCAAACCAGGCATGGAACTGGGAATTTTGTGCTTTTCAAGTTGCAAAACATTGTGCTTTGGAAAAGTAACAGCAATGTGACTTGCCAGAAGTAGAGTCCCTACAGCTGTGATAAATCCACAGGCTTCTCTGTCAGCAGTTTTTATCGGGGAAGATTCTGAGTTGTTGACAGGGAGTTTATGTGATGGGTACATTTCTGAGTTTTTCTAAAGGCATTTTTCATTTCTTTCACCCCCCATAAGCAAACTGTCACTCACTGCCATTGCATTTAGGTCGCAGAAGAATCTGCAGTGGAATTCTATGGATTTCTGCACACAAAATAGCTTAATTGCTATGAGATGATACCATTAAAATAAGTTAGAAAAGATGAATTTATATGAAGTGATTGAACAAAACCTTTAATATTGTAAAGTAAAATAAATTACATTTGGAATCGCTGGATTTGTAGATTTGTTTTTTTTTTTATATGGTCATAGTTTTAAACTGACAAACTGCACATCCAGAAGGCTTTTAGTTTCTTTGGTAGGTTTGTGTGGAAATGAATACTCTGTCCATCTGTTAGTTGGTCAACACGAAATTAATGGTTAACAGTTGAGGTATTGGATCAATTAAATTTACTGTGTTCTGAAATTACACTTTGCTTATTTAGCATTTTTCATTGTTAGAAATTATCTCTGAAATTGAGCTGTTATTCATTCAAACAGCTCTTTGAAATAATGTACATCATTATTATTATTACAGTTGTGAGGTGTTACAGCTTAATCATAAAAATAGATTTTCTTTGCAATAGTAAACTATATTTTGTAGTGTGGGACTGCCTTTCCTTATGTGACATTACAAAGGGGCGGCGGGGGGAGCTTCATGGCAGATGCAAAAATGAACTGCTCAGAGTGCAGAGCCATTTTGGGTTATGTGAATGCATATTGCTGTTTAAAAAGTGAGAAATACCATATTTTCTGGAGTGTATCAGTTTTTTTTTATTACTTTGGGATGCCCTGCACCTTATACGCCAAAAACACCTTCAGTTTCTTACTACTAAAAATAACTATTTATATAGGGCTTTCCCAGAAATTAAAACTAAACAAAATAAACTCGAGTAATAAAAGAATAAATGGCAATAATAAAAGTACACAACAGTGCACAATAATCCCAAATTAAGGAGTTTGGCATGCAACTTGAGTCAAGTTTGGACACGTACCTATAGTAGTGTTCAGAATAATAGTAGTGCTATGTGACTAAAAAGATTAATCCAGGTTTTGAGTATATTTATTACATGGGAAACAAGGTACCAGTAGTTATAGTAGATTCTCACAAATCCAACAAGACCAAGCATTCATGATATGCACACTCTTAAGGCTATGAAATTGGGCTATCAGTAAAAAAAAAGTAGAAAAGGGGGTGTTCACAATAATAGTAGTGTGGCATTCAGTCAGTGAGTTTGTCAATTTTGTGGAACAAACAGGTGTGAATCAGGTGTCCCCTATTTAAGGATGAAGCCAGCACCTGTTGAACACGCTTTTCTCTTTGAAAGCCTGAGGAAAATGGGACATTCAACACAATTCAAGCCACAGTTCACAGTGAAGACAGTGAAGCATGGTGGTGCAAGCATCATGATATGGGCATGTTTCTCCTACTATGGTGTTGGGCCTATATATTGCATACCAGGTATCATGGATCAGTTTGGATATGTCACAATACTTGAAGAGGTCATGTTGCCTTATGCTGAAGAGGACATACCCTTGAAATGGGTGTTTCAACAATGACCCCAAACACACTAGTAAATGAGCAAAATCTTGGTTCCAAACCACCAAAATTGCCTCGCAGATGTGAAGAAATCATGAAAAACTGTGGTTATACAACTAAATATTAGTTTAGTGAGTCGCAGTATTGCTAAAAAAGCAGTTTGAACATAATAGTTTTGAGTTTGTAGTGTTAACAGCAGATGCTACTATTATTGTGAACACCCCTTTTCTACTTTTTTTTTACTAATAGCCCAATTTCATAGCCTTAAGAGGGTGCATATCATTAATGCTTGGTCTTGTTGGATTTGTGAGAATCTACTAGATCTACTTTTACCTTGTTTCCCGTGTAACATTAATATACTCAAAACCTGGATTAATCTTTTTAGTCACATAGCACTACTACTATTCTGAACACTGCTGTACATTAAACTGAATGGAAACCTGTCCAAACTGTTCTGCCAGTTCCATGCAAGTATAGAAAGTGTGTGTGTATGTATGTATGTATGTGTATATATACTCAAAAATATAAACGCAACACTTTTGGTTTTGCTCCCGTTTTGTATGAGATGAACTCAAAGATCTAAAACTTTTTCCACATACACAATATCACCATTTCCCTCAAATATTGTTCACAAACCAGTCTAAATCTGTAATAGTGAGCACTTCTCCTTTGCTGAGATAATCCATCCCACCTCACAGGTGTGCCATATCAAGACGCTGATTAGACACCATGATTAGTGCACAGGTGTGCCTTAGACTGTCCACAATAAAAGGCCACTCTGAAAGGTGCAGTTTTGTTTTATTGGGGGGGGATACCAGTCAGTATCTGGTGTGACCACCATTTGCCTCATGCAGTGCAACACATCTCCTTCGCATCATCCATGAAGAGAACACCTCTCCAACGTGCCAAACACCAGCGAATGTGAGCATTTGCCCACTCAAGTCGGTTACGACGACGAACTGGAGTCAGGTCGAGACCCCGATGAGGACGACGAGCATGCAGATGAGCTTCCCTGAGACGGTTTCTGACAGTTTGTGCAGAAATTCTTTGGTTATGCAAACCGATTGTTTCAGCAGCTGTCCGAGTGGCTGGTCTCAGACGATCTTGGAGGTGAACATGCTGGATGTGGAGGTCCTGGGCTGGTGTGGTTACAAGTGGTCTGCGGTTGTGAGGCTGGTTGGATGTACTGCCAAATTCTCTGAAACGCCTTTGGAGACGGCTTATGGTAGAGACATGAACATTCAATACATGAACAACAGCTCTGGTTGACATTCCTGCTGTCAGCATGCCAATTGCACGCTCCCTCAAATCTTGCGACATCTGTGGCATTGTGCTGTGTGATAAAACTGCACCTTTCAGAGTGGCCTTTTATTGTGGGCAGTCTAAGGCACACCTGTGCACTAATCATGGTGTCTAATCAGCATCTTGATATGGCACAGCTGTGAGGTGGGATGGATTATCTCAGCAAAGGAGAAGTGCTCACTATCACAGATTTAGACTGGTTTGTGAACAATATTTGAGGGAAATGGTGATATTGTGTATGTGGAAAAAGTTTTAGATCTTTGAGTTCATCTCATACAAAATGGGAGCAAAACCAAAAGTGTTGCGTTTATATTTTTGTTGAGTATATATGTCTTCGGACTCAGGCTCATACAGATACATCGGGGCATAATATAGGGCGTGATACGTAAACAGACGTGATAAGGTATACATATATCCGATTTGATCGGACGTTACAGAGCCCCTTTTTGAAGTTAGTTAAATGCCCACCTGAAATTTAATGAATGAGAAAATGACAGGAAAAGTGGACACAATCAGGTGAGATATTTTTTTATTTGAAATGAAATTACACATTTTATTGAAATTGGCATTCCAATATACATGATATTCGCCATGCTCATGGATCGGTCCACTCCCTCTTCAGGCAGAATTTCATATAGATAGATAGAACCTTCCACTTGTACTTACTTTTCTGTGACCATCACTGTTCTCACAAATTATGTCAGTAATGGTCTGGACTTTTGTTTTGCAGGTTGTTTGGGCACACTGGCAGCGCTGACATTTGGTCTCCGCTCCTTCCATCAAGGCAAAACCAGACAGTCCCAGCTGTTGATGAGGACCCGAATCCTTGGTCAAGGCTTCACTGTAGTTGCCATTATCATTGGCGTGTTTGCAGCATCTTGGAAACCCAAGCAGTGAAGCCACACTATTCCATACCTCTGTGGCCCATCGTTCAACTTGGACAACTGTTCTTGTAATCCAAATGAACTCATGTCAGTTTATTCAGATGTCAGTCTTTAAGCCAACAATATTTATTTTGTGAACACAGTGAGCTGTTAACAGCACTAGATAATCAGAGCGGAGGAATGAAAGGAGCCAGAGTTCAGCTCTACTTATTTTGTAAAAAGTAACAAAGCTAAACATAGATGAACAATGAAGTGTTTATTATGCTGTTTATGATGGCTGAAAAACTCAACTGTTCTTAATGTTTTTGTCCTTTAAATTTATGGAAATAAATGTCTGCATTCTAATATGTCACCGCATCTAGTTTGTCTGGCTGTATTTCGGATAAACTGCACAATCACTAGGTTATTCAGGGTGTGTTTAACAACGGGTACCAAAGGCGCTTAAAAAAAACCATTGGGTATATTCCTTCAACAGAGTATAAATATTTGAAGTGGCTTTAAAATAAAATAAGGTTAACCATTTGACTCTCTTAACTGCTGCTTTTAAGAATGAGTTGACCAGCTTTTAAAAGCCTGGTTGGCTGTCAACCCCAGATGTTTCCAACTTGTTCAAACTGTCTGAAATCAAGTGTTTATTTATAGCCTGGGTCAGTACATTTAAATAGTGGATTTTATTTAACACCTGCTAAAAATGCGATCACCAGTCAGAATGTTCCACCATTTATGTTCAAGTCAGGTCTAGGAAGCATGCGCTGGTGCTGCGTTTTGCTCCATCCATGACCCCACAGAATCGCCTTGGGCCCTAGATGACACCCCCCAGATCTTCTTCAACCAGGTGAAACTTGTACATCCCCATGGCTTTCTCCAGCCACTTAACAGTTCTTGGAGGACCTCACCCACATGGCTAAAACGTCACAGCACAACTGTGCATCGACATAACTGCTGTTTTCTCTGAGCCTTTTTTCCAAACATATTTTTAAATGAGTGGGGACTGAAGGTTCCATTGGAACATAACCAGACCAGAGTTCCAGCACCATCTCCCTAGCCAATCCAGATTCACGAGTCATTCCTGAATATTACTTTAATCCCTTTGTCCATAGTCATTGCTTCTCTTGCTTCTTTGACTTTGATATGTGCTATGTCTCATTTCATTCGGCCAATTTCTTTGTTTCCCCCCCCCACAAACACCAACTCCTGTAGCTGCTGATTTGTTTTTCAGGTTTGATTTTTCCATAGATTGCAAATGACAGCTCCCGTCAACCATTTTTCCTTCAATTAGCCAAGTCCAACAGATTTATTAGCACTGAACTTGAACTGCATACTGATCTGCATTTTCAGACTTGTGCCAGTATTTGTTTTAGAGTTTCAACCAAAAAGCTGAATCCATAATGCCTCCTTCAATGTTTAGTGGTTTGTATACATTTTCCATTGACTTGATCTGGGGGGAATGCTCAGCTAGTAGCAAGAATAGCTCTTGTTGTTTTTTTTTTGGGGGGGGGGGGGGGGGGGGGGGCTTATGTGACAACATTTGCAACAAGGTGAACATGCTGACTTTAACAAAAAACAAAAAAAAAGTTTGTTGTGTCCATAATCCCCCACTGTGTTTAAGGAATGTGTACAGATCCAGTCCACCCCAATCCAAATCCTTCATGTTAACCTGGGGCCCATTCCATAAAAGAGGATTACCAAATAAAACAGGCTTATTTCATTAATCTGTATTAATTTCCAATGATAAGACAGATTAATGAAAGTTTTATTTGGTAATTCTGTTTTATGGAACAGACCCCAGATCAGCATCCAGTGCATCAAAATATAAATATTGCAAATATACTTTGATCAATGGAAATCAACTTTATGTAATCAGTATAGTCATATACGTAGACATTCACACACAAATAACTACGTCATCTGCTCACTTTATGGAATAGAATGAAAGCATCACTGAGTTTTGCCCGAACAAGAGGCTAACCGTTTTTAATTTTTATATAATTCCATTGCCTTGTGTGTTGCTCAACAAATCTATTCATAGGCTTTAATGGTAATTACAAAGAGGTTTGGGGAAACAGTTTGACTCTTAAGCCAACAAATGTCAATATGTATAGAGGACTATGTGGACATTTTCACAGATTTTTTGACCCAACTCATGGAAGAATGTAAGGGCTACTCTATGTAACTAGAGCTTCTCCTGTACAAGTTAGACTTCTTGATCAGCAGCTGATGAGCTCAACAGGGACATATTTAAAGATGAGCTTATTTTGCTTACCACACTCTTTATTGTCCAGTTCTGTTAAATCCAGATTTTTCAAAATGTCCAAATAGGCAACATGTGAAACAATATGTAGTCACTGCTGTAAAAAACAAAAAACAAAACAGAAACCATTTGCTGACAGCATCTGTGAAATAATTCAAATTATTAATGGTTTTAAGAGGGGAAAAAAAAAATCAAAGATAGCAGAAATCTTTGGTTGTGAACACATTTTCCACCCAAACATTTTGCCTAATTGAAGAAAATCTGACTAATAGCTTGATCTTAAGTGAGAACTGTCAAAAGGCCACATGATGCAACAAATGTGAATGTGATTATGGTTTTGTGTAGCTATGAGGCATTAAGTGGTTACAATCCAATTCTTTTTTTTTTTTTTTTTGCTCAATTTGTAAGCTACAGACATTGACCAAATATAGAAATTAATCAAATGCAAAAATTGTATGTTGAAAAACTTTCCACAGGCATGCAATAAAGTTGACCTAAAATGTTTAAGTTAAAAGGAGAACAAAAAAATAAACTTAAGAGTAACAATAGTTTAAGTAAAGCAGCGATAAAACTGCCCAGCTAAAGGCCCGGTCACACGGCACTTAACGAAAGGCAACGAAGTCCAAACGAAACAAGAAATCTGGACTTCTGTTGACTTTCGTTGGCATCGTTTAACCTTCACACAGCTTCATTCCTGCAGCTGGTGCTTCGTCAGGATTTTTAAATTGTTGAAAAATTTGGACGAAGGGCAACGAAAACCTCAATTTGTCCATATTTCATTTTGCTGTAGTACTTGACAGGTTTTTTTTAATCATTTGCTTAGTTTTTGTAATGTTAGCGTTTAGTTTGACTTCCGACCAGCTGAATATTTTCATACAGTACAAAAGCCATTTGTGAGTGCTGCTGCCGCCGTTGTGTTTATGTACTGTTGGAAATTACAGGACAACTCAACCTGTTTGCTTGAATTTTTTTTTATCTGGGTGGGGGGGGGGGGGGGGGGGGGGGGTCAGCTTCAATGGGCTCAGGCACCTTATATATGCCAGAATTAATCTTGTGTGAATACAATTATTTTGCCACAAACAACAAAAAAGTTGTGTAATTACCGCCGGTATTTGAATGCAGCAGCAGCTCCTGCATGTGTTTATTATTTTTATTAAATATAATGAGTGTAGGAATGAAAATCCAGCCCTTATGTACATGTGGCAACAGGCAGATGATTCAAATGATTATATAAGAGCTGTTCTGGAAGGCAGAATTCATGTTGTGGTTCAGCTGCAGCTCGTGGAAATGACCGCACATGGGGAGTCAATGCATGGCACACGGACTGATCAATTTACTGCTCTGATATATTCAATCATCTTTACACTTATATTACTTATCCCCCCTTTAGACAGTTTTGTTTTAAATCAATATATATGTCTTAGTAATGCAATACAGTGATACAGCAGTGACCACGGCACACCAGAGGTTTTTTTTTTTATTGGAGAAAGACAGAGCGCGCAGCGTGTCATCAGACAGTGAGGATTCTGATGATGGAGATGATCCCTCTTTTGTTCTGGACAAGGAACCAGAGCAGGTGGACCCACCGATTTGTGCACAGATCTCCACAGTGGGTTGGATCGCGCGCTTCCGTTTGTAGTTTCTCCAGGACTCAGGCGCTATGAGCTCGGTCCCAGCGCCGAGTCCGGGAACTCAGAGATGCAGACACACACTGCTCCAGCAGTGGCTCCAGGCGCACTTCGTTTAAAGCGGCAAGATCAACGTTAGCTTCGGTTTCGTTTTGTTCCTCTTTTGTCCCTTTTGTGCTCTTGATTCACAGGCTGTTTGGTGATAAAGCTCTTTCGTCCACCTTTTCTCAACGATTTGTGACTTTTTTTTCCCCCCTTCGTTCAGGAATCGCCGTGTGACCGGGCCATAAACAAAGTCCAGGGAAGTGCATGATTAGTGTTGACATAAAGAAAGACAGGAAGATGTCAAACATTAAAAACATACCAGTAGGTTGATGGTAAAAGGCCATTTACGATGTAACATGAGGCTAAAACTGAAAAGGCAACATTCCATCTGTTCTCTAGCGAATGAGAGGCATCTGTTTGAGCGAAATGAGGACAGAACGCATCCGAGACACATCCTTTGACTGTTTGTTGGTTTTAGGATTGAAGTCGCACAGACGAGCTACTCTCTCCCACGGGGATCCTGGACTGTCGCCATCGCTCTCCGCCAGGAAAGTCTCCTCTGAAGCTCTACAGTAAGGACACCAAAAGAGAAAACAAGTGAGCGGCAGTACGACGGTTACTTTGCAGCAAGCTGAGCAGAATAACTTGCACATGAAACAGCACCTGTGCATAAAATTTAAAAATAAAGCGCATGCATCTCCTGCTGTAAGTCATGTTTAACCCACCATAAATTACAAGCTTATCATCAACTCAGAGTACAAAGAAGTACCAAATTATGCCTTGAAAAATAGACTTGTAATTCTTGTATGGCATGCAGTGTGGAAAAAAAAACAAAAGTGTTAACATATGGGTGGGACACACAAACTTCAAAGCCTAAAAAGTTTAAACCTACACAAAGCCTATAACATCAGAGTTAGGCTGTTTGTAGAAAGCCTTGTCAGCAATCCTAGCAGGCAGGCAAAGCCGAGGAAGCAGGAAAGAGGAAGAGAGGAGAACAGTTTTAGTGTCAACCAATTAGTGTGCATTACAAAAAAATGGCTGTTAGCAACTGAGAGAACTCATTCTAATGAGGCGGAAACAAAAATAAGAATACACACAAACACCATTTTAGAAGAGGAAGTGATTTCAGACAAAACATTAGAATTGGGCCACACCACAAACAATGACTAATATTTTCTGTTTGCATTTCTTCTCGCCTGTTCGTTAGGCAGTAGTTTTCACAACATGCACAACTTTAGACTGTTATCAGAGGATTATCTCTCAGTGTTTGCACAGGCAAAGCAAAAACTGGTGCAGGTGAGCGAGTGATACCGTGCCAGACTTGGACATAGCCTGTGGGAAAGTGTGAGAAGAAGGTGTTAGCAAAGTCAAGAAAAGGAAAACTGAAGGGCTTTTTTTTTGGGGGGGGGGGGGGGGGGGGGGGGGTGTCAAGATTTTAGATGGCAGAGTAAAATAATTATCTTTAAGCAGAACACAGGACATGAAGAGTCTGCATTAGACAAATCTGACCAGAACATTTATTTTCACATACAGGTCAGGTTTTGGAGCCCTGGTGCCAGGCTTCACCACATCCACCAGAATCACCCCGGAACCATCCAAGCACATCACCGGCCCATCCCTACCTCTTGAATGTTGACATCTATCTGTGCCAACCAGGTGATACGTGAGAGTTCCCCTGGCTTTTTCCAGTTGCTCGAGTCCTCAACACACTTTCCAGCACACTGGATCATAATCAGGGAAGCATGCCACGTGGCCACAGTAGCGGACATTACATAACAATGCAAGTGATACGTCACACAAAGTCATTCCAGTACCCAATGATCTTCTGGAGAGTAGACACGGGCAGATAACTGATTTCACGGTATACCGTGGTATGAAAAAGCCACGGTATCAAAACCACTAAAATTTTCTGTTATACCGTCCCTACAGTATGAGCAGGTTATGAGAATTCTTGACAGGCAGAGTGGAGGCTGCCGCCTTTCCCCCTGGCGCGCAGCTCTGTCTCTGTTTACAAACAGGCAGCTAACGTTAGCTAGCTCTGCATCATGGCTGAAGGAGGTGAAGCCTGCACTGAATTTTTCCCTCCGTCTAAAAGGACCAAGACGGCTTTTCGTTTTATGTTCTGCGGAATAGCCCTTCAAGCCAAAAACAGTGGCAAAGCACCGTAGCTTTGGCCTGTGTCGGACGCGGAGTGATTCAAGATACCCGCAAAGGATTACATGGAAGGAGTAAACTTTATCCCATCTTTGAAACAACTGAGAAGTACAAGCGGTGGACTCGAGTCGTGCTTATGGTTGACCAAATTTCTCCCACAAACACGTCAAGAAGGACAAATGAATCTATTCCAAGCACTTTGTTGGTGAAGCTGGGCCAAGTATTGAGCATCCGGAGTTCCGGACCTTATTTCAACCACGTTTCTCCCTAAGCAAGTAAGTCATGTTTCCCATGGGGCAGATGCTACATGTCTAAAAGAGTGACTATTATTTTGGTATTTTCTCTAAAGTTATCAGCGGTATAGTGCTCATAGCAGTAGACATCGCCTCAATTAATGCGCCTGATTCACATGTGCTTCATATGCAAACAGCCATAGTGTTGTTAAAGCACATTTTAAAGCTCTACATAATACAGTGAAACCACTGTATTTTTGCCCACGGTTATCATAACATCCAAATCTCATACCGGCCGATGCCTACTGGAGAGACCTAGTACCAAAGGCATCCTGTTGTTGCATTAGGTTACTTGGTCTCACTACCATACAGTGAAACTGGAAGCACCAGAACTGCGAGGATATGAACCTTTATTCTCCAAAGGTATTAACATCACCAAACCCTTCTGTCCATTGACCTTGTGACTACAGAAGTTCTTCTCGGGCATCTTTCAACCTCAAACCCTGAAGTCCCAGGGACATGAATGTGAAGTCATCTCCAGTCTGGGAACATGCGCTTTGCCGCAACCACAACACCATGGAACCGCCTTGGGATGACAACCACTCAGGCAGACAACCAGTCCATCCCCACATTATAAAATAACTACGCATGGGTGTCCTCTTGGCATTCTGAAGCCACTGGGGTCCTCAACACTTAGACAACTATGTACTGGATCACCCACAGAGAAACATGCCACAAGGCCAAAACGTTGAAGCTGACACTCCGTCACAATGCAAATGATAGTCCTCACCTTAGTCTTCGTAGGTAACCACTGGATGGACTCAAAAGTCATTCCAGCAATACACAAGGACGCTCCAAAGAGTCCTGGTACCAAAGACATCCAGTCATTGCCTTAGGTCACTGGTTAGCATGAATGAATAAATGTTACTGCAAAGCTAAGTGAATCTCTCTACATGTTTGACACTTCCACCACATACATATTTCTAATGGCCGGGTCCATGAAGTTAACCAATGCCTGGACCTTAGTCTTAATGCAGGACAATCAGAAATCCAGACACACCCTACTCCTCACTCAACTTCTTAAGTGCTCATCTACAGATTCCACAAAGACCACAGCATCTTCCACAAAGTTAAGGTCAGTAGACAACCTTGACAAAAGCACCAAAGTCGCTGAAGTCCAGAACCTTAAACACCCATTCCAATGCAAGCACTGAACAGAGTAGGAGCCAGAACACATTCCTGATAAATGCTAGAGAAGTGCATGTGTACAAACTGACCTGGGTATGGCATCCAACAACTTATTAGGGATCCCGTTAATTGTCAGGATATATTCCAAAGCAGACAGACAATCAACCAAATCATATGCTTTGCAAAATAAATAAATCAAGTCCAAGAGTTCGGATATAATTAGAATTGCCTTGTTGGGTGTGAACCGCTTCGGTCACTGATCAACAATTAGCTGGCACTGAATCCAAGTGAGAACAACCTTTACAAGTGTCCTGCCCAAACAGAAGTGTAATCCAATCAGCAGTTATTACAATCCAGACCATCACCCTTTCCTTTTTGGAGTAGTTGTACTTGTAGCAGATTATGATTAAAAAGCTATTTCATGACAAAAGGTAGTGAATACAGAGAAAAGATGAAACAAATAAATAAATCACACATAAGAAAACAATTAAAGATTCACCTAAATACAAAGTAGGCCGTAGGCCGAGACAACAGAGACAACAGTCTCGGCCTACGGGTCGAGCAGCAGTGGAGAGTACCCGACCTTCTTGCAGTCCCTGGGAGGGGTACTAGATAGTGCTCCCACTGGGGACTCCATTGCCCACGTGGGCGGCGACAGTGAGACCTGGAGGGGGGGGGGTGACTGGGAAGCACAGCCTCCCCGATCTGAACCCGAGTGGTGTTCAGATGTTGGACTTCTGTGCTAGCCACAGTTTGTCCATCATGAACACCATGTTCGAGCACAGGGTGTCCATAAGTGCACGTGGCACCAGGACACCCTGAGCTGGAGGTCGATGATCGACTTTGTTGGATCCGCTGGGAGGGGAGGAAGCCAGTCAGACCTGGCAGGCCCAAATGTATCGTGAGGGTCTGCTGGGAACGACTGGCGGAACCCTCTGTCAACGACGTCTTTAACTTCCACCTCCGGGAGAGCTTCTCCCAGATCCCGGGGGAGGATGGAGACATGGAGTCCGAATGGACCATGTTTTCCACCTCCACTGTCGATGCGGCCGCTCGTAGCTGTGGTCGCAGGGTTTCTGGTGCTCTGTCAACGACGTCTTTAACTTCCACCTCCGGGAGAGCTTCTCCCAGATCCCGGGGGAGGATGGAGACATGGAGTCCGAATGGACCATGTTTTCCACCTCCACTGTCGATGCGGCCGCTCGTAGCTGTGGTCGCAGGGTTTCTGGTGCCTGTCGCGGCAGCAATCCCCGAACCCGGTGGTGGATGCCAGAAGTAAGGGATGCCGTTAAGCTGAAGGAGTCCTACTTGTCTTTGTTGGCAGGTGGGACTCCGGAGGCAGCTGACAGGTACCAGCAGGCCAAGCGTGCTGCAGCCTGTGCGGTCGCAGAGGCAAAAACTCGGGTCTGGGAGGAGTATGAGGAAGCCATGGAGGAGGACCATCGGTCGGCCTCAAAGAAATTCTGGCAAACCGTCCGACGCCTCCGGAGGCAGAAGCAGCTCTCCACCCACACTGTCTACAGTGTGGGTGGGGAGCTGTTGACCCTGACTGGGGATGTCGGGCGGTGGAAGGAATACTTCGACGATCTCCTCAATCCCATCGTCACGTCTTCTGAAGAGGAAGCAGAGACTGGGGACTCAGAGGTGGACCCATCCATCATCCAGGCCAAAGTCACAGAGGTGGTCAGAAAGCTCCTCAGTGGCAAGGCTCCTGGGGTGGAAGAAATCCGTCTGGAGTACCTTAAGTCTCTGGATGTTGTGGGACTGTCTTGGTTGACACGTCTCTGCAACATTGTGTGGCGGTCGGGGACAGTGGCTCTGGATTGGCAGACCGGGGTGGTGGTCCCTCTGTTTAAGAAGGGGGACTGGAGGGTATGGATGGGTATTGATAAGGTTTTATAGATATCGATGCCATTATCAATTCTGCTTATCGATCCGATTCTTTATTGATTCCCTTATCGATACGTCGTGTGAATTTTGTACTAAAAGTAGGCTTTACGGGTTTTCTATGTATTTCATTGATTCTTAAAGTAAATAAATATGAAATTGGTCACTGTATCCTTGATCTCTGGACATAAATAAAATAAGCAAAATGGTGTTTCGCTTTGAAGTTATTAATTCCGACTGGACTCTATCATTCTAGCTTGACTCGGCAGAGAGCTGCGCAGCGTTTGGAGCTGTGTGAACAGAACGGAGGACGATTCTCGTTTCTTTCTCGCAACAAGACAGGAGTCCCAGTTAGTAACTTTAATCTGCACAAAAGTGACTCACGATTGACATATTCAGGGATGAAAGTGGTGAAAAACAAAAAAAAAGATGAAACCCAAAATTACCTCCCAACACCACCTGCACAAAATGTTTGAATTCTAGAAGCTCTGAAATGCAATCTGGGACTATTCCAGATAATAAACTGCAGTGAGTGCAGCATCCATTTAGGTGAGAAAAAAACAACTTTCCTTATTCAAATTCATTCCAGTTGTATTCTGCTCTTACTAGGACGCAGCAGTTTTCTTGCTTGGCAGATAGTTCTGGAGGAAATCACTGAAGAAATTACCACATTGAAAATATGGTTTGACTGAAACAAACTGTCATTAAACTTAAATAAGACAGGGATGAAATGGAGGTGTAAGAGTCACTAGGTGTTCACAGGAAACTTTATTTCTGTATGTATGTATGTATTTATTTATTTATGTATGTTCATTGTTAGTTGGTTTTATATTTTCTGTTATGTTTCTATTCAGGCTCTTTTTGTCTCTCTAAAATTGTGTATAATAACTAATCATTAGATTATTAATATATAAACAAAAATAAATTAAAAAAAAATTACAATTTATAATACATTTGACTCTTTTATGACAACAAACGCTTATTATACAGAAAAATACACCCAAACATGATGACAGCTGCAACTGCTTAATGCTAATTTTAACATTGAAAACGCCATAGACATGCTAACGCGTTAGCATCGCTCTTGTTTTTAAGTTATAAAATACGTCTATCAACTGTTTCAGAAGACCATAACAGGTCGGTTTAACAGAAAAAAGGTAAATAATATTCACAGACGTATGCTCTTTAGGTAAGTTTTAGCGGGGGAAAATTAAGATACAGCATAAGGAAAAAAATTAATAAGCGAAGCAATAGATCGAAGCACTGCTTCAATCTGCGAACAACTGCTTTGATTGGTTCAAGGTTCAAGGCAAAGCCGCGCTGCAGAAAAGTTGATTACGGACTCGCTGCAGGGTCTGTAATCAACGTAGAGAAATGATCATTTTCCTGACAAACACCCTCAAAAACAACGGCCACTATGAAGGACCAATAACGGAATCGTTAAGCAAAAAGCTTATTGATGTCGGTGAATTGAATAATTTCTTAACGATACCCGAAAGGAACCGGTTCTCGATACCCATCTCTACTGGAGGGTGTGTTCCAACTACAGGGGGATCACACTCCTCAGCCTCCCCGGTAAAGTCTATTCCAGAGTACTGGAGAGGAGAATTCGACCGATAGTCGAACCTCAGATTCAGGAGGAGCAGTGTGGGTTTCGTCCTGGTCGCGGCACACTGGACCAGCTCTACACCCTCCATCAGGTGCTCAAGGGTTCATGGGAGTTCACCCAACCGGTCCACATGTGTTTTGTGGATCTGGAGAAGGCATTCGACCGTGTCCCTCCAGGCGCCCTGTGGGGGGTGCTCCGGGAGTACGGGGTCCTTTGTTAAGGGCTATCCGGTCCCTGTACGACCGCAGCAGGAGCTTGGTTTGCATTGCCGGTCGTAAGTCAAGCCTGTTTCCAGTACACATTGGCCTCCGCCAGGGCTGCCCTTTGTCACCGGTTCTGTTCATTACCTTTATGGACAGAATTTCTAGGCGCAGTCAGGGTGTAGAGGGGGTCCGGTTTGGGAACCACAGAATCTCATCTCTGCTGTTTGCGGACAATGTGGTTCTGTTGGCTTCGTCAAATTGGGACCTTTAGCGTGCACTGGGGCGGTTTGCAGCAGAGTGTGAAGCGTCCGGGATGAAAATCAGCACCTCCAAATCTGAGGCCATGGTTCTCGACCGGAAAAAGGTCGGTGGAGTGTCCTTGCCTCAAGTGGAGGAGTTTAAGTATCGCGGAGTCTTGTTCACGAGAGAGGGACGGATGGAGCATGAGATCGACAGATGGATCGGTGCAGCATCTGCAGTGATGCGGTCGCTGTATCAGACCGTCGTGGTGAAGAGAGAGCTGAGCAGGGGGGCAAAGCTCTCGATTTACCGATCGATCTAGGTTCCGACCCTCACCTATGGTCATGAGATTTGGCTCATAACCGAAAGAACAAGATCGCGAGTACAAGCGGCCAAGATGAGTTTCCTCCGCAGGGTGGCTGGGCACTCCCTTAGAGATAGGGTGAGGAGCTCAGTCACTTAGGAGGAGCTTGGAGTCGAGCCGCTGTTCCTTCACGTTGAACGGAGCCAGCTGAGGTGGCTCTGGCATCTTTTTTGGATGCCCCCTGGACGCCTCGCTGGAGAGGTGTTCTGGGCACGTCCCATCGGGAGGAGGCCCCGGGGAAGACCCAGGACACGCTGGAGGGACTACGTCTCGCAGCTGGCTTGGAAACGCCTCGGGATTCCCCCGGAGGAGCTGTGTGTGTGTGGATCGGGAGGTCTGGGTGGCTTTGCTTGAGCTGCTGCCCCCACGACCTGACCTCAGATGATGCGGAAGAAAATGGATGGAAAACAATAAGTAACGCATTCAACCGCCAAAGCCTGTATGTACACTCACCACACAAGACACCATTGCTGAAGAAAAAGCATGTTGAAGCTTGTTTAACATTTGCTGCATAACATTTAGACAAGCCTGTGAAATATTGGGAGAATCTAGTCTAGTCAGATGAGACCAAAACTGAACTCTTTGGATGCCATAATACAGATCATGAATGGCACTGCACATCACCACAAAAACACCACACCAACAGTGAAGTTTGGAGGTGGGAACATTGTGGTGTGGGGCTGTTTATCAGCATACAGCACTGGCAAATTTCACATAACCGAAGGACAGCTGAATATAAAAATGTATCAAGACATTCTGGATAAAAATCTGCTGCCATCTACCAGGATGATGAAGATCAAACAAGGGTGGACATTTCAGCAAGACAGTCATCCCAAACACATAGCCAAGGAAACTCAACTGGTTTCAGAGAATGAAAATAAAGCTGCTCGAATGGCCCAGCCAATCATTTGACTCGAATCCAATAGAAAATCTATGGAAAGAACTAAAGATCAGAGTTCGCAGAAGAGGTCCGCAGAACCTTCAAGATTTGAAGACTGTGTGGAAAAATGGGCCAAAATCACACCTGAGTAATGCATCCATACAGGAGGTGCCTTGACGCTATCAACAACCAACAAAGACTTTTGTGCAAAATAATAAATAAAACAAATAAAACCTGTTCAATACTTTTTTCCCCTGTATCATTCCATTTTATTACACAACTTAATTTCTGTACTTATTTGTTTTGGTTTCTTTGTATGTGTGGATTACTCGGGTTGTTACTAATGTCTGGTGAAAATTTCAAGTCAATAGCAGCAATAGTAATATTTACTGAGAAAAACAGTGATGTATTCAATACTTATTTTACCCACTGTATATTCCATTGTTAAAAGTAAGGCATAGGCCTCAGCTGTTAAAACTGAACTTTGACCTAGACTGGACCTTTCTAGAGCGGAACAACAGGTCTGTTGGGAGACACCCATCTCCAGGCTGGAAGTAAATATTGCTTGTAACACAAGCCAAATGGGACCACAGGGCAACCAGCCTTCCAGTTGTTTCACCACCTGTACAATCTCACTGTGATTTGGTGGACTGCATACATTTGGTGGACTGAGCGGAGCATAGCAAGTGCACGGACTACTGCTCATGTAACGATGATAAGGTGGCACCTCACTGCATGTTAACAGGGGACATGACAGACTCTAACCTGTTGTTGGCCTTGTTCTTCTCCATCTGCTCATTCTGGTGTATGTGCCAGTCCTCCAGCTCCTTTTTGGCTTTCTCTCGCCACTCTGCCTCTGCTGCCTTGGATGCTAAATCTTATTGAGGAGCAAAAGGAAAAGAGCTCAATGATTATTCAGCTCATTATTTAATTCAAAAACATCATTAGGTTGAAAGAGCATTTATGGATCAACTTTTTTAAAGTCCTTGTGTATACATAAATTTTATACCAGCAATAGAGAAGACCACGTGTAACTATTCCCCGCACCGCGCGCAAAAAATAAAAAAAACATTTTTTTTCAAATCTTTAGGACAGAGGTTCACATAAATACCGTCACAGAGCCTGGTCTCAAACTAGACAACAAGACAACCAACTGAACTCAGAAGTAATCGTTATCTCTGACATCAGCTGGTGGATTCTTTGGTTGTAATGAAAACATGGTTTGGTACCACCGGTCAAAAAAGTCTAAATTCAAATTCCACAAATTGGGCAGTGCAGTCTCATTTGAGGGCGGGTGCTAAAGGGTTAAAATATGATGCATATGGCGCAATAATCCTACATCCGGAGACAGCCCTCGTATGTCCCCATCAGAAACCTGGCACTTTCTCTGGGTTTTTGGGCAAATTAAACGGCAAACAAAGTGAAAATGCAAAGAAAAAGTGGCAATGCAGTGGAAAATGGACGTGTTGCGGGTTGTTTATGACCCGGAGCTCAAACATGTCAAGGCGGTTGTGCAGGTGAAAGAACGCAGCTACTCTGGCTAGGTGTGTAGGCTAACACTTACCGACACGACTTCTCCCATTTGCCTCATCTTCCCTTCTCCACTGGGAACCCCCCCCCCGACCCCCCCAAAAAACTGAGCTTTTCACGACTGCTTTGGTGATTACAGCCGAAAACAAAACAATACACTATTTCTCTGTTAAAAGTGATGCTGTGTTTGTACTGGCTGTCCCCATATATGGTCAAATTCCGCAACTTCACGCAGGGATCAAACAAGACTACACTGCCCTATTAAGGATTATTTAGGCTGAGTCTCAAGTCTACCTCTTGGCCCTTCCCCTTACCCCTTCCCCTCCGTTTTGCGCGGGCACGAGAGATGAAGGGTGTCTCGATTCTCTTTTTGGAGCGAGGCGGAGGGGTAGGCGAAGGGCTTCAAACCCCTCCGTTTGGAGTGAATCTGGATGCACACTCCGTTTGGAGGGGTAGGAGGAGCTTACTGTTGTCTCCGAAAAAACAAACATGGCGCCGAAAGAGCCGCATAAATGAAGCGGCTTTCATTACAAATTACGCTGTTTAGAAAGTTATAACTTGCCAAAAAAACTTTACAGGCAGTTGTCTATGACAGCAACGTGTATGCTGCTGGATGCATGTTGCATATATTGTCATTCTGAGGAATATCGTAACTTCGCTCGTGCGCTGAGGCGTTATAATGCAGATACACACGAATGCTACGATAAGACACTTTTATATCTCACAATGGAGAAAATCATGATAAAGGATAAGCACGTTAATTTGTATGGTCATAAATCTTTGTATAATATCAATCCCTGCTGTTGGATTTCAAGATCTGTAACGTGTGTGTATTTTGTAATCAAACGGAGCCCTGAACACACTCGTCTCCTAATAAGCTTTCAGGCAGAAAATGAGAAGTTTCATTAATGGGAATAAGTTGGAAAATATATACACACACATATATATGTGTAACACATAACTGACGTCCTAATAGACTGATATTATTTGTCAAGGAAATTTCTAAAGGAAATACGGCTGGATGCAAAAAACGAGAGAATTTGAAAAAGAAATATACCAGAACTAGATGCAGCCCATACATACAGGTGCTGATCATATAATTAGAATATCATGAAAAAGTTGATTTATTTCAGTAATTCCATTCAAAAAGTGAAAAATGTATAATATATACATTCACTGCACACAGACTGATATATTTTGTGTTTATTTTAAATAAATAAACTGTTTTCCTGTTTTATCATTAGTATTTTTTATGATTGTGTATTTTTTTTAATTCTTTATTATTTTACTTCTTTTACTTATTTATGTTTTAAATTTTTTTATTGTGTTTTAATCTTATTTCATTTTATTCTGCTTTTAAATGATGTTTGTGAAGTGCCTTGAGGCGATTAATCGTGATTTGGCGCTTTTAAATTAATAAATTATTTTAATTACTAATGAATTACTAATCAATCAATTCATGAGTAATCAAACAATATTAATTACTATTACTGATTAATTATTAGTATTATTAACATTAATAAATTACTAAATAATTAATTATTAATATTATTATTATAAATTACAAAATTAAATTAATTAACATGACATGATTGCGATGCATTGAAGAAATCTGCTACTTCTTCTATTTCTTTGCATTTACGCAGAAAGGCGAGAAAAAAAGAGCAAACAGGCTACTGCAATAAGTTGTATTTCGGTTGCCATGTTAAACAGTGAAGACGGCAGTTAGAGACGAGCACTTTTTTTTCCCTCCTGAGGCGGAGGGGTGTCTCAATTCATAGGGCTAGAGGCATACCCCTTCGCCTTACCCTTTGCTTTAAAGGGGTAGGTGAAGGGGTAGGGCCAAGGGGAAGGGGTACAAAAGAGAATTGAGATTGGGGGTTAGTGTGGTGCTGAAATTAAATAGTTGACTATTTCTGCTGTGGCCAGGACTGGAGGCAGTGCTGACAAAGTCCTGAGCAAACTCTCTAAGGAACCTGTCCATGTTAATTACTCCTGTCATAATGAAAAAATAAATAAAAATTTCTTCATACATAGTAAGTGGCAGCTGGTTACTTGGTGCAATAGATAACCACCTCCCCTGAAAAAGTTGTATTGTATCATTCTTTAATATGAACAATTTTCTCTGTTTACTATTTGTCTGTGAATGTGCTCAATGAAATCCAACAGAATGAAAAATCAAGATGTTTGAATGAAATTAAAAATAAAGGAAATTCTCAAACAGCATCAGCAGGTTACTTCCTTATTCTTCCTATGTCCCACTTTCTTGTTCTGTGCCGAGTGACATTACTTGCTGAAAATTAGCAATTCTAATGTGAACTTGAGAATGTTAGAGATTATTAGTTGTACAGAAATATATGTTATGCACTGAGTTCCAGTTCCTCCTGTTTTTTGTGTGCACTTCTGGCTCATTTCAAGTGAAAGTCCAACATCTTTGCTCACCTAATGCTTCAAGCCGTGCCTTCTGTTCCTCCCTCCACTTGCGTAAACTTTCTGGCTCTTGCCTCTGATGATCCACCTGGGCGATAGCTGCATAAGAGTCTGTTGGGCCATTGGCCTCCTTTTTGAAAGAGAGAAAACATTAAAGCAACTGGAAACAGCATAATATGAACTATTAAATACAGATCTAAACATAGATTTTGTTGAAAAATGGTGATAAATTAAGGCATATAATCGTGCCTAAAGTGAGAAACAATACAGACATAGAAATAATTTAGACAGTGAAACAATTTCTGTAATTTTGCCTCTGCTCACCACCACAATGAAACAATCAATACATAAATGTTTAACTTTAGTTCAAAGCACTGAACAAAAACATAGCAATCATTCAGAAATTATAGCCATTTTTATACAGTCCTTCTATTCTCACAGCTTATAATTAATTAGACTTATTAAATATCAGGATTATTGTTAATACAAATAATCACTTTTGCAGTCAGTTTTCTTTAGACCAGTCTGGGGATAGATACATGAACATTTCCAAGTCACTGAATATGTCTTGGGACTTTATTTCCATCACATCAAGGCAATGGAATGGAACTTGGAATGGATTTGCTAATGTGGTGTGTAACTTCCTTGGCAATAAGAAAGCTGACAATTATAGAGATATGGTGGAGGAGCTTGTCCTCAGCCTGTAAGACGAGGATGAGGATGAGCGTTAAAGTGCACTATTTGGACAGCCACCTCAGTGAGTTTCCCAAGAACCTTGGTGATGTAAGTGAAGAGCAGGGTGAGCATTTCCATCAGGACATCAAATTGATGGAAGAACATTTCCAAGGTCAATGGAACTGCAAAATGAGTTTGATGAAAGATGTCCCTTATGCAGTTCATAAGAGATCAGCTACAGAAAGAAAATTTATGACGTCTTAATGTTGCCGATATATGTTTTGGATTTATGCAACACTGATTGTTTTAAAGTGACAGTGTTACCTTTTCATGTATTTTTTGTATGCTTGTGGTTTTAAAGCTGCAAATTTAATTCTGTGAGAAAGACACAAAACTAAGAAAAAAAATTAGTTTTTCAGTGGTGCCTTACCTGTGATAAGCATAATGCATAATGTGATGGGCATAATGCATAATTTCTCTTATTTAGTATTTATATACTGCGGTCAGTAATGCTCAAAAAGGGTGCAAGCATAAAAGTAGTTTTGGAAATACATTCTAAAGGGAGTAGATGCCTTCACTCACTCACTCATCTTCAACCGCTTATCCGGGATCGGGTCGCGGGGAGTAGATGCCTTCCATTGCAAAAATTATTCCATATCCGAGTGCTTAAATGCAATGTTTGTTTGTTTTTTTAAACTTTCAGCAAAAACTATTAATTATTTACAAAAAATTACTTTAATATCTCAAAAATGTGATGTGATTAGCAAAAACTAACCACATTCAGATTTGGTGCCCCCAAATTACCCAAAGTCCATTGAAAAACTCCATGCAAGAAAAAAGGTGTTGGACCAGTGTTATCTTTCTATTTAGTTTGTCTAACTGGGAGTGTCCTCCAAAAATAGACTACATATAAAAATGGCTGTAATTCCTAAATGGTTAATGTTATAATTTTGTTGAATCCTTTGAATGAAACTTGAAAGCACATAATAAGAACTTCTTCCATCATTTCAACTCCACTGTGGTGGCGTTCAGAGGCAACATTACAAAAATGATGTCACTGACCAAATATGCATGTAACTGACTGCAAGACTTGTACTTCTGAAATGATCCCACTGAAATTTGATAAACTCACCTGAAACAGATCCCCGTTCAGTGTAGCAGGTTCTTCCTGGAAAAACTCTGACATGATCCGAAAAATACAGCTGTATTAAAACACAGGTTTCTCGTCGTTTTCAGGCTCACTTTATGTGAACTATCGGTTTTCTTTTGGGGATCAGAGGAAAGAAATGCGGCAGCACCTGTTTGGGCACACTGATGTCTGTGCAGCTTTGTTAACAGGTTCTCCAGGAAACGTGCAAACACAACTGTTAGCTAATAATCATGTGTTATTACAACTGGACACGTTGGCAAAATGCTAACTAGCCTAGCCAGTTAACGTTACATTAGGCTGCAACAATAAAATGTCCAAGTTAACTACTGCTAACAGCCAGAGTTAACTAGTTATGTTTTAATGAGAATTTAGGGAGTCAGCTAATGTTCGTTAACTAGCTCCTTTAGCCTGAACTGAATATTAGCTTGCTAGCTGTGGCTAATGTTAGCTCAGATGTAAACTTACCGTAGTTAGGCTGCTGCTGCTGTTGCCCCTGCTGTTCTTGTTGTTGTTCTTGTTGATCGCACGCTCCGACCAACGTCCCGAAGCCCTCTCCATCGTTTTCGATCCCCGCTATCTCACTCTCTTGCTGAGCCAGGAAAGCCGCTGCTGGGTCCTCTTCAGCCGGGTGCGCTCCGTTGTCAGCCATCTTTCACAAAAGTGGTTTACAAGTTTTACGAACGCTTAAAATGAAGACAAACTCTTCAAGGCTAATTAAAATGATTTAAGTCGTATCACTGTATTCCAACTGACAAATAACTAACGTATCACTTTAAGGCCCTCACAGACGATTCATGATGTCGGGCTCAGCTGGTGATGATGGAGCAGGGCAGGTCCCTGTCGGCATCAGCTTTCTTTTGTTGCAGTTTGTCTCCACCTGCTGGCTATCAGACGTACCTTCTCTTGCAGCTGCATATCAAAATATGTTGACAAATCATCTGCCACTCTTATGTGGCTTAATGATTTGGTTTTAGCATTTCACATTGATAACTTCTGACAGAGAAGAATAAGTACAAAGGTATTTCTTAACAAATTTTTAGAAGTGGTACTTTGTAGTGCGACACTCATGTAATTTATTTATTTATGTACTGTGATTTGGTGATAACATGGTTTTGTATGACCTTGACATTTGTATTGCTTCAGTCAAATATTGTCTTTGATGCACACACGCACGCACACACCATTTAAACTGTTTGGATTAAACAGGTGTGACTTTGCGGT
This sequence comes from Thalassophryne amazonica, assembly GCF_902500255.1. Taxonomy (NCBI): domain Eukaryota; kingdom Metazoa; phylum Chordata; class Actinopteri; order Batrachoidiformes; family Batrachoididae; genus Thalassophryne; species Thalassophryne amazonica. The sequence continues at coordinate 45,951,791 of NC_047113.1, read as the reverse complement.
TAAATTTCCAAGGTCACACAAGGTCAAATGTCATGTGGCCAAAAGTGATATACGGCTTAATTTTAGTTTTTAATGGTAACCATAGGTGTATCTTTAATGGTGTTTTAAAGGGCATTTTAAACATTAAACTAGCCACCAACAACTATTTTCTATGTAAAAATGTTATGGACAAATGGTGTCCTGTTCAGAGAATTAAGAAACACTTCCTCTGAACTCTTAGTTTTTCTGTCCTTGTTATGTATGCTGGCAATACATGTATGTTTAGTGAATGAGATTCCACTTACTTGAATTCATATTCCACCTGGCTTTTTTCACATAGAGGACAGCTTTGTTTGCATCCTGAAATATTGCACAAGTTTGACATCTAGTGGCAGAAGAACTATTTGCAGCATCTTTATGTAATTCCTCTAATGTGCAATTCTACTTAACCACAGTCTGGGCACTGGGCCCAAAATATGATCTTGAATAATAATAATAATAATAATAATGAAAGAGATAGGTGGTGGTGCACTAGCTTGCACATTTGACTGTGATATGGGTTCATTTCCAAGTCGCAGCCAAGCTCCCAACTGGCATCTTCAGAACTGAGTGTCACGCTGTCTTCAACACTGCAAACTTTGAACTGAGGTGCTGGGGAGATGTTCTCCATCTCCTCAGGTCCCTCAGCGTTGAGGACCTGTTGTGTGGGCCGCCAGAAGAGGAGGTACTGCTGGCCCACCACCAGAGGGCGCCCTGCCTGAAGTGCGGGCTTCAGGCACGAGAGGGCGCTGCCGCCACGGACACAACCGGGACAGCTGTCAAGAGATAATGAGTGACAGCTGTCACCCATCTGCTCTACATCATCTCACTCCATAAAGACTGGACGTCATCTCCACCTGATTGCCGAGATATCATCTACCTGTGAAGGTAATATTCTCTGCTGTGTCAGAACTGTGACTTACTGTGATCTGTTTGCAGCCGTTTTCCTGTGGAGCTTTGTCAGCTGATTGGTGGTTTATGAGAGTGCCGACGTCTTCGCCTCTCACTCCTTCCAGATAAGTGCTTTAACAGGAGCTGCACGTGTGTGTGATTAGAGGTGGAGGTGACGTTCCACCTTCTGTTTTTGTTGCTGGGTGTGCACACACCCACATCTCACTGTTTGTGCTCCTCGCCAGCAGTACCAGATCCGACAGTCGGGGATGGTGATCACCTGGGAATTCGGGACTTGGCGGCTCCAGTATTCACCGGGTTCTGTGGCGGTGGAAATCGTGTGGTTCCGGCTCTTCTCAGGACAGACGTCTTCTATCCTCGAGCCTGCCCACACGTCACCTTTGTGAATTGACTATAATCAGATTCTGAGATTGTCTGTATATTCGTTGTGCACATTCACAACATTAAATTGTTACCTTTTGGCTCATCTATTGACCGTTCATTTGCGCCCCCTGTTGTGGGTCCGTGTCACTACACTTTCCTCAACAGGACCTTGGCAACTGGAAAAGACCAAGGCAGATGCCCATGTATAACCTGACTGTGACAGGTAGATTATTTTAGGAGACTGGAGATGGGCCAGTTGTCTGCTTGGGTGATTGCCATCCAGGATGCAAGGCAGTTCTAGTGTAGCATGTGCTTCCAGATCTGACCTGACCTGTCATTCTACTAAAATAACTCATTTATTTTAAAGTGGGAAGTACATTTTTCAGTCTCTATTCTGAGACTCAGTTTGTTCCTAACACCTCCCTGACTAAGGCTGTTCTCTCCCAGTCACTCAGTTTAGACAGCCGGCCAGCTCTAGGAAGAGTCCTGGTGGATACAAACTACTTCAATTTACAGATGATGGAGGCCACTGTTCTCATTGGGGCCTTCAAAGCAGCAGAAATGTTCCTGTACCCTTCCCCAGATTTGTACCTCGAGACAATCCTGTCTCAGAGGTCTACAGACAATTCCTTTGACTTCATGCTTGGTTTGTGCTCTGACATTCACTGTCAAGTGTGGGACCTTATATGTAGACAGAAGTGTGCCTTTCTTAATCATGTCCAATCAACTGAATTTACCCCAGGTGGACTCCAATTAAGCTGTTGAAACATCTCAAGGATGAAGAGTGGAAACAGGATGCACCTGAGCTGAATTTTGAGCTTCATGGCAAAGGCTGTGAATACTTATGCACGTCTGATTTATTTATTATTTTTAATAAATTTGCAAAAATCTAAAAAAAACAAAAAAAACTTTTTTACATTGTCATTATGGGGTATCGTGTGCAGAATTTTTTAGGAACAAAAGTTCATCCATTTAGAAATAAGGCTGTAACATAAATGTGGAACAAGTGAAGCGCTGTGAATACTTTATGGATGCCAGGTATATTAGGATTAATCAAAATCACAAATGTTCAGAAAAAAAAGTCATTTTTTACTGAGGTTTATTCTATCACACAAAAGAACAGGACAATTTTAGTTTTGAAAATAAATTTATTGCACATTGATATGATTTCTCTCTCTTTTTTTCAATGAAGTCAAAATAATGATTGAAATTTTCAGACACAGAAAACCTTTTTTCCACCATCAGTCAGTGTGGTGACCAGAAGCAGTGTCAATTTTTCTGTTTCTTATAATTTTCATCTCTGCCCAGGTGCTCAGATTGCATGTTGTCATGAACCTGAATTAAAGTTTGTTTCACCAGATGATTATCATTAGTGAAATATTTAATCAATGTCTCAGAGCAATTAATTCCTGTTGGAGTTACAAACAGCTTTTATAATTTTAGATCTAATAATTATTTGATTCTTTATCCATTGCTTAACAGCAGAGGTGATTAATCCACTGTTGGAGTGGCACACATTGCTCTTACTACAGATGAAAGGAGTACTTGTCCTGTTAACTGACAGCTGAGACAGCTTCAGAGAAGGGAGCTGTCACAGTCTCCACTCTTCAAAGCTCCAGTTCTTCAGAATGATTCTGCTGCACATTGAAGGATCTGCAGTGGGTTCCTGAGGAATTCCCAAGTTTTTCGTTGACTTTTTTTTTAAATAGGGAGGACTGACTGAGACTTACAATGTGTCTGCTCGCATGTGTGTATTTATGTGTGTGTAACAGATAAAATTTCAATTCAGGCAGATTTAGAGTCTCTAGGCAAAATTAACATTGTAATTCAACATACAACTCAGTCCTGCATAGCTCCTGAAGCATCTTCAGGAGCCTCACGTGCCTCTGTCACCTGATTGTTTTTTTTTTTTTCTTCTTTTTGTTTGAGACAGAAGTAGGAGTCTGTGTCTTCTGCAAGCCTCCCATCCTGGACTCGTTAAATTTCCTATATATTTGTATTGTCAAGCGTGTTGGTAGCATGGCCCAAGCAGTGGGTCACCCCTTTGAGTCTGGTCTGCTTGAGGTTTCTTCCTCAAATCATCAGAGGGAGTTTTTTCTTACCTCTGTCACCTGTGTGCTTGTTCTAGGGGCTGGTAAGGTTAGACCTTACTTGTGTGAAGCGCCTTGAGGCAGCTTTGTTGTGATTTGGCGTTATATAGATGAAATGAAATGCCTATAGTGTGAAGTGTGGAGAGTCTCATGGCTCCCCATTGGATGGAAGTTTAATAAAAATAATGCATTAATGATTTAGGAATTCCAACCTTTATTTTCAAAGGCCATAAGCAAACAGACAATTGACTGACCAGCAGTTTCATGGACAAAGATGGCCTTTTCCCTTGTTATTTGACAGAAAATTAAGCAGATAAAATGTCTGGAGTTGATTCCAAGTGTTGAGTTTGCATTTGGTAGAGGTCCACTGGGACTCTCAGTTTGAGGTCCACGGAGGTGTCAGTGCAAGTGAAGGAGACTATGCTTAGGCTGGGGAAAAAAATAAATAAATAAACCTGCCAGTCAGATAGGAGAAATTTTAGAACTGGCCAGTCAACAATGTGGTAACCTCACAAAAGGAAGGAATGCACTAGTGAACTAAGCAATGCCAAAAGGCCCGAAAGACCACAAAAGACAGCTGAAGTGAATGATGGCAGAATTCTGTTCTTGGTGAAGAAAAACTCCTTCATAACATCTAACCAAGTAAAGAACACTCTGAAGGTTGGTGTATCAGTGTCAAAATGCTGGATTTTATGTTCCCAAATTGAGTTTTACTGGCGACATGTTAGCGACCGTAATCCAGCATTAACGTCCGCAAATCAGACACAAGGGGGTTATTCCCATTCTAATCCAATTCCAACGTTTGCACGGATCTGTGTTAATAGCAAAAGAAGAGTTCACCACTGAAGGCTACATCTTAATCTGCATAATAATACAGTTCGATAAAACTGTTTCGCAGACAAAGGGTGTGGTCAGCTCATCAAAGCTTAGCGTAGCAACAGCGTCTTCATGCCAAACTGGAAATTCTGTGAGCAGAATCCACATCAATACTATTGTTGAAGCTTTGTAGGTGGAATTCTTTCCCATTCTTCCTTGATGTACGACTTCAGTTGTTTAACAGTCCAGGGTCTCCGTTGTTGTATTTTGCGCTTCACAATACGCCACACATTTTCAATGGGTGACAGGTCTGGAATGCAGGCAGGGCAGTCTAGTACCCGCACTCTTTTACTACGAAGCCACGCTGTTGCAGAATGTGGCTTGGCATCGTCTTGTTGAAATAAGCAGGGACGTCCCTGAAAAAGACGTTGCTTAGATGGCAGCATGTATTGCTCCAAAACCTGGATGTACCTTTCAGCATTGATGGTGCCATCACAGATGTGTAAGCTGTCCATGCCATGTGTTATGTTTCGGATGCGGTCGGAGCACCGACCCAGCGTTTGAAAGGACCCAGCATAAAATAAGCAGAGCACGGTTCAAAGGATAACAGAATTTAATAAACATAACAGTGAGATGCAGTGCTAAACAACTAAAAAGTCCACGGTCTGGTGAGGTGGAAACACGGCGCGCTCTCAACAGCGCAAACGGTCCGGAGCCACAGCAGTTCGGACCCAGGGACCCCGCCGACACCCCCCAGGTGGCCGCGACAAACCGAGTCTGTGAAGAAAGAAAACATGAGGTGAGTCCAACTCCACACAGAGAGACACAACTCAAAGGTGCATGCAATCAGCAAACACTTCCTGGCTTAAATCTATACATCAGCTTCTCACCCTGCAGGCACGGAACAACTCAGTTCAAATCTCCACTGCAGCAGAAGCTGATTAGACAATTAGCATAACGTGACAGCTCAATAACACAAGGTGTGAGGGACACCAAATCCACTGTCATTACTTCATAAAAGTCACCAAAACCAAATTACCTCAGGAAGTGTGCTGAAGAGCGTGAGACCTCACCCAATCCTCCTTCACAGACTGTGGCGTCAAACCTGGAGCGGTCTCTGCGTCCGTGATGGTGAGATTGTTCTTCTGACGTCGATCTCACACGTCTGCTCACAAGGTCGAGTCTCTGGCAATCACACACTGTGCATTCAAGGTTTAAATGCAGCAATCTCTGATCAAGACAAAATACACCACAGCTGTGAGTCCTGATGACCTGCACGTGATAACAAGCCTCAGGTGTTCAGGGTGAGGTCCTAATGCTCAGCCACTCAGTCCTGAATGCATACCACCTGGTGGGAGAAACAGAAAACAAAAACCAAGCCAGCCAAACACCCCAGCCCACAACACCATGGGCACTAACACACCCCCATACCATCACAGATGTTGGCTTTTGAACTTTGCACTGGTAACAATCTGGATGGTCTTTTTCCTCTTTCGTCCGGATGACACGACGTCCATGATTTTCAAAAACAATTTGAAATGTGGACTCATCAGACCACAGCACACTTTTCCACTTTGCGTCTGTCCATTTCAAATGAGTTCAGGCCGAGAGAAGGCGGTGGCGTTTCTGGATGTTGTTGATGTGTGGCTTTCGCTTTACATGGTAGAGTTTTAACTAGTAGTGACAAACTGTGTTAAGTGACAATTGTTTTCTGAATTGTTTCTGAGCCCACACAGTAGGATCCTTTACACAATGATGTCAGTTTTTAATGCAGTGCCGCCTGAGGGATCGAAGGTCACGGGCATTTATTGCTAGTTTTCAGCTTTGCTGCTTATGTGTAGAAAGTTCTCCAGATTCTCTGAATGTCACTGGCTATGTGAATTTTTAATGTAATTAGCTATTTTAATTTTTTTCCCACAATTTTAATATTTAGATTTTTTTTTAGGCTGTGGATCAAATGTTTTGGTGTTATTTGTTTAAATTATTGTCTTTAATGTACTCATTTGCACTGTATATATTTTATTGTATTTTTGTTTAGTCTGCGATGAAGCATAACAAGTCAAGAAAGAAAAGGAAAGGCTGAGTAAAGAAAGACTTTAAGGAAAAGCAGGGGGCTTAAGACAGACTCCTGTGGAACCCCAAATTTCATGTCACTAAGGTTAGAGGTAGTGTTACTGTACAAAACACAGTGAGAATGACTGGACAAGTATGACGTTAGCCATGCAAGGGCACTCCCAGTAATCCCAAAATGATTTTCCAGCCTATGAAGTAGAATATGATGATCCACTGTATCAAATGCAGCACTGAGATCTAACAGCACCAGAACCGTAGTGGTGTCTGAATCCATTGTAAGCAGAAGATGAGAGCTGTCTCTGTGGAATGATATTTTTTAAAAGCAGACTGCAGTGGCTCAAAGAGATTATTCTCAGTAAGATAGTCCACAAGCTGCCGTGACACCACTTTTTCCAGAATTTTAGAGCAAAATGATAGATTTGATATCGGCCGATAGTTTTTCTTATTTTTCAATACACTAGGGTCAAGATTAAGTTTCTTAAGAAATGGTTTAATCACTGCAGATTTGAAACATTTAGGAACAGATCCAGAAGTTAAAGAAAGATTAATCATTTTCAGCACAGTCGGCCCAAGAGTGGGCCACAGGTCCTTAAACAGTTTTGTTGGTATAGGATCAACTAAACAGGTTGTCTTTTTTGTTGACGTTACAAGTTTTGTCAGCATGCCTAGTGAGATACTATCAAATTCTGTAAATCTAGGTAATACCTCAGTAATGGCACCCACCTCAATAGCAGGGTGTAGTGGCTGGGTTAAGGCTTGCTGGGATATTGTCTTCAATTTTCTTCTCAAAGTAATCCAGGAAATCTTGTGCTGTAAAACGTGAGCGAACGCGAGAGCGAGGTGGTTGTCCATGATAAGTGTTGCCACCATGTCGAGCAAGAACTTTGAGTTATGCTTGTTATTGTTGATCAAATCAGAGTAATAGGTCCGCTTTGTAGCCAGTAATGCATGCTTATAGTCTAAGATAGCATCATGCCACGCAAGGTGGAATACTTCTAATTTTGAACGACGCCATTTCCGTTCTAGACCTCTAGCCTTATGCTTGAGGTCACGCAGGCAATCATTGAACCAAGGTGACTGTGTTTTGGGAGATCGTGGTTTTAACACAGGTGGTGCAATCATGTCGAGTGTAGTTTTGAGCACTGAGTTAGTGAGTAAGTTATAGAGGGGGTGGACAGATAGATCACACTTCATAATCACTCATTTCTTTTTCTCTTTTGGTTCCCCACAGCAGCCTTTGGTGGAGAGCAGTAAGGTGAAACTGACTGAGAATGGGCCAAAAACTGAACCAACTCTCTGCTCTCAATCTGGTGGTGACCAAGAAGGTCCTTCTGGTGCACATCAAAAACAGGACAACTACAATGGGCTGACTGAAGTGGAGCATTTAAAGAAGACAGTCCTCCACTTTACAACCAGGATGAATGAAAAGGACAAAGAGATCAACAATCTCAAGAAAACCCTGGAGAAGGAGGCAGAAGATAATATGAAGAAATTGGTCCAGCAAAGTGGAGATGTCAAAGTTCTGACAAGGGAACTGGATGGTGTCAAAAAGCAGTCCAAAAAAGAACTGTCAGACATTAAATATAAATTTAAGAAAGAGATGGAGGAGAAGGAAAAATGTCTGCGGGAAAATGAAAACATTTTTAAGAAACAGATGAAAACTAAAAATGAATATTTCGCAAATGAGATGGTCACCCTGGAAGAAAGATTTTATGCAGACAAGATGATCCAGGAGGCTCACCACAACAAAGAGACAAACAACATGTTCAGAGATAAAGAGGAAAGATTAAGAAAAAAGCTGGAAGACACAATTTCCCATTTCAATAAAGAGCTGGCAGTTCAAGAAGACTGCTTCAAGAAAGAGCTGGAGGTCCAAAAGGAGGAATTTCAAAAGCAGCTTGAAGCCAAAGACAGCTGGCTGAAAAAGAGCTGGAGGCCCAGGAGGAAAAATTCAAAAAGCAGCTGGAGGCCCGGGAAGCAAGTTCCCAAAAAGAGGTTGAAACCAAGAAGGACAGCGACCAGCGAGAATCATCTGGTCAGAAAAACAGTCGGTAAAGTTTTGTTGCTGGTGGTATTTTGTTTTTTTGCGGGCTTCTTAACGGCAAAATACCTCATCAAGTAGGATGGACAAGAATGGACAGAGGACGGCTTCATCAGATTTGAAAGTGCACAAATAAAAGTTTGAAAAACTTCTAAAAATTATGCTTTTTGTGTATTTTTTATGATTCAACTTTTGAAAAACATAATGTAAGAAAAGCTGCGAACCACTTAGTGTATATAAAATAAACTCATACATTCATACATACACTCACAAAAATCACATTGTTTCTCCCTGAAACACAGAAATATGGTTGTTATCCTGCAATAGATATGCCTGTTTTCCTGAAATCAGCTATTTGCTATTCCAGTGTGTGAAACAGCGCCACCCACACCCCAGGTGTGAAAGTGTTACTGCAGCACTTCAGTAACATAATTCTGAATGGAAATCTATGACGTTATTGTAATATACTGTTCTGTTTGGACTTGACATTTGATAAATTCTGTCCAAAATTGAACCACTTTATACTCAACAAACACAACCCTTCCACTTTGATTAATCAGTGTTGGTTCTAAATTGTTTTATCAAACAGATATTATCTTGAGTTTGACAAGGTCAAAGGTCATGTGGCCAACAGAAAAGTGATGTTTAACTTCATATTAGTGTTTAATAGTAACCATAGGTGCATCGTCAACCAGTTCTTTGGAACAGACATTCTACTCTAAAAGGTGCTTAATTTTCAGCTCCCCTACTTGTTCAGAGTTGCTACAGAGGATCTAGAACAGATCCACACTGGGATCTGGCACAAGTTTTACACTGGATGGCCTTCACAACGCTACTCCTGTTTTATACGGAGAATCACACACAGCTCCTAAATAATATCTTTATCTGGTGCTTTTTATTCTCATATTGCTTTTGAGAAGGAGGGATGGACCAGATGTCTTCTCAGGTGGTTGCTATCCAGGATTCGAGGTGATTCTGTGCTGTGTTGGATGCTGTATCATGCAGCATCTGTGCATCCTCCCCAGACCAGACCACACCCTTTGTTTTAAAGTTCAAATTAAAGGAGACCTGCATTGAAATAAATGTGGTCAGATTTCAGAAAAGAAATAGCTGATATGTATTTATAAGACCCTTGTGAATGCAGTAAAGTAAATCTGTAAGCCCAAATTTGTAATTCAGCGGAGAAATATTCATTTAAAAATGACAAATTTGCAGCTAACATTTAGCCCTCTGTGAAAACAGTTTGTACATCCGGATCATTTCCATGACGTCGGTGACAAGACGACGCGTTCCCGCCTTCAGTCCGATCCCGCATTGAAATTGATTTTATCTCTTAGTAATGTTACTGTTATACACATCCTGGTTTCAACATCCAAAAGTAAGCTGCAATGAACGTGAGATACAGCTCTGCTTGCTCAGATCCGGGGATCAGATCAGCGGCGGCATCGACAGCGGGCGACATTATTCCCCGACGCCTCGCTCTCACTGCCCCCGATACGCTTACCGAGTGCATGTGCTCGTTAAATGCCGCCGCGGCACTCACACCCCTGTGTCTGCTGTGCAGCCAGCACCAGCTCTCTGTCTGCTGAATGGAGTTGCAGCCAACTTGGCACAAGTCCAGAGACTACACTCGCCGTTTTAATGCAGTGCGCGCGGTGACACCTGTTGCTCGCAAGGACAGACTTCTTGCTGCAAAACCCGCAGCGCCGCACGTCTCGGTAATCGGAGCCGCAGAAATCCGTGGCCGCTGACAGAGGTTTATATATTTTTATATCACCGGAGGTGAAAGACAATAGATTTTCAATGCGACACCACTCAAACGGGCGTATGAAAAAGTCCACAAAAATAATTTTCAAGCACAAATAAAAGAAATGTGTACTCACCAAGCGTACCGCAAGACAATATGAAGTTTTAAAAAGTAGATCCTTCCGTATAAAGACAAGAAAAAGGTGCAGATGCAAACTGACGTAAATCCACAAATTACAGTTGGCGCACGCAATGCATGCTGGGAGAGGGTCTTGTCCCTGACGTCTCGGCAGCGTCCATGATGAGAGGGACAGTTTGCGGAGGGCTAAATGTTAGCTGTAAATTTGTCATTTTCAAATGAAGATTTCTCCGTTGAATAACAGATCTGGGCTTGCAGATTTACTTTACTACATTCAGAAGGATCTTATGTGTAAATATAAGTCATTTTTTTGGTCCAAAGATCTGCCTGCATTTATTTCAATGCAGGTCTACTTTAAACATTTACAGTATGAAATTGAAATGGTTTATAAAATTTGATCACAGTGGTCCCAGAATCTGTTTGTCAGGTTGATTGAAATGGCTGAATGCTCTGATGGCAGCCGACTGTACCCTGAATTTATTGAAAGAGGAGTGATATTGGCAAAGCCATCTGTTATGTTTTATCAATAAAACTGCTTGTCCGACAGAAGGAGGGGAAAGAAGCAACCTCATATGTGATCAACAATGAGTCATGTAATGCTTACTTCACACAGTACACTTAACATTCTAAAATATACATATATACATACATAGGTTTATACAACCACACACACACACACACACACACACACACACACACACACACACACACACACACACACACACACACACACACACACACACACACACACACACACACACACACACACACACACACACACACACACACACACACAAATATTTGACATACCTTTTATTTTGGCTGTTTACCTCCCTCCCTCCCCCCAAAATAACTGAAAACATGAAAACTGTCACCCTGAGGGTGACGGGTATCTTGCCAAAAGATGATCAAGAGAGACTACCACGAGGAATGACCACCATAATGAAGAACTGATGGGCAAAGTCATTCATGCAAAATTTGGAGGCAAAATTTCAAAATTGCAACCAGAAAGTTGTTTTGTTGAATTTAGTGTTTGACCTTCCTGTGACCTTTGACCTTAAGCTTCATCCTTTTGTGTGCTGAAAGGTGTCTTGCTGTGAGTTGCAAGAGTCAGAGCGAGTTAAAGGTGGAAAATGCAATGATTACCAAAAAAAAAAAAAAAACCTGAAACAAACAAACAAACATACTGAGTAACACACCTTGCAAAATCTTCGTTTTTGGCAAGATAAAAACAAACAAATAGACATACATACTGATAGTTCATGGGCCAAGCAGGTTTTTGGTATCACTTAAGGGGAAAAAAACAACACTTAGAATCCAGCGTCTGTGTATCATGGCCTACACAAAAAGCTATAGCCAGGTAGGGATCAATTAAGAATTACACAGAGGTCAAACTTTAAAAATGCTCCAATCATGTTGAAAACTATATAACATTACTTGTCTTATTATAACGATTCTAAAAAGGTATAGTTTGGACTATCTATGACAGAATGTTCTGGAGTTATGGGGTCAAAACAGCAAAAATGATGACAAAGGTCAATTTCAGTTTGTACAGGGGTCAAATATTAAAGTTGCTCCAATTTCAGTAAAACATTATGCAAATTATTGTTTGGGTTAATAGGGTTTGGGTTAATAGGCTTAGTTATCATGTTACAGGGTAACATATGTCACATGTCATAGAATTCAATGGATACTGACCTTGTTTGACCTTTACTTTGGAGACAAAGCATTCATCACAGTCAAAACTATTTCATTTATTGATCCTTCTATTTCAACCAATAATTTGCATCATTTTTTGCTGAAATTGGAGCAACTTTAACTTTTGGCCCCTGTACAAACTTTACTACTTTTTACAAACTGAAATTGACCTTTGTCACCATTTTTGCTGTTTTTACCCCATAACTCCAGAATATTCCATCATAGATAGTCCAAACTATACCTTTTTGGAATTGTTATGACCAGACAAATAATGTGATATAGTTTTCAACATGACTGGAGCATTTTTAAAGTTTGACCTCTGTTTAATTCTTCATTGACCCCTACCTGGTGACAGCTACCACCCTGGGATGGGTATCATACATTTTTGTATAGGCCATGATACACTGAGGCTGGACTCTAAGTGTCGTTTTTTCCCCTTAAGTGGTACCGATTAGGTCAAAATTCATGACTGGCTTATGGACTATGAGTAACATCTTACAAAACTTCATCTTGGCAGGATTAAAAAAACAACACTGTGCCAGTAGCGTCAGTTGATTGACAGTTTGACAAGGATGACCTCTGCTGGTGGAGGAGGTGAAGCGACGGCCATGTGACCTGTGACGTTTCACTTCAGTCCTGCTAAAAGGAATTCTTTTTTTTTCAGGGAATGTAATCCTGCTGCACACTGAGGGATTCACGGCGGCTTCCTCAGGAAGTCCCATAGGTTATTATTATTTTTTAAAGCCTGTTTTACCCACACGCTTTTTATTTTTTTCCACTAGTTGACTGATTGAGACTCACGATGTCTGGCGAGAACACGCAGGAACAAGAGGTAATAATAAAACTACACAAATATCTGAGCGCGGTCCTCCTCGTGTGTGTATCGTTACTTTTTAAAGACAGTATTTAATATTTCCGTGTATGAAAAAGTGTACTTTGTAGGAGCTGTGTTTCGCTCTGAAGTTTCCTACAGTTTAGCTAGCTACACCAACCATACCTGAACGAAATAGTTTGAGAGTGCAGAAGTTTGTTTAGGCTAGTTCTTAAAATGTTTTTAAAGTCTGAATTGCAGCTTTTAGTTTGCCCATTGTGCACTTGATGAAGCCTGACAGAATAACATACATAAGAACTTGTAGAGTTCGTGGCGTGTCGTATATGGTGACACCGTCGATTATAAATAGGCTAGCAATAAATACCAAAAGCACCACTTGAGTGAAAATTGAGTACAACACACTGTCTCTACGCCTTTCTTTCTATAAACTAAAGTGTCCATCTATATTACTTAAATCTTCCAGGGAACCTTATCATATTTATAAAGATGCTTGAAAATGTATTTTCTTGTGTGTTTGTGTTCTGTCAGGAAAAACTGACTGTTCTAATTGACTAAATAAGTTTTCAGTAGTTGTCAACCCTCCCACGTTGATACTTGGTTAGAGCTGAAACATTTAGCCAGTTAAAGAATAATTTCACATTTTCAACCTGCCATAACATCTGCCATGATTTTGAAACGATTTTTGTTCCTGCCTTCAAGCAAAAATGTTTTAAAGGGTGCTTACCTGTTGGTTTTCAGTCAGTTAAAACTCTGCAACAAATTTACACACATAATTTTGTCATTTCCCATAATACAATGCGGTGCTGCACTAAGGCACATTGGAGCAAAGTCGGCTATACTAAATTATATAACGGCTGAGTGGATTCTTGTCATTTGATTGGCGCTTGTATGTCACATGACATGGATTAATTCATCCCATTTGTTGCATTGTATTCAGAGCTCGGTTCCATTTAGAGTGCAAATTTGGTTCCATACGTTTGGTACCATTGCACTCGCACGTGCAGGACCTCGTGCACACGCGCACATGTGATCACACATACGCACGTGTGCACACGCGCACATGTGATCACACATACGCACGTGTGCACACGCGCACATGTGATCACACATACGCACGTGTGCACACGCGCACATGTGATCACACATACGCACGTGTGCACGCACGTCCTTGTGTGCAAGTGCACGCATACTCGTGCGCGCGCATGTGCACGCATACTCGTGCGCGCGCATGTGCACACAAAACCAATCCACTGTGCTGCCTGGAGGCTGTTAGCAGGAAGAGAGAACAAAAACTGGACTCACGTGATTTATTTATTTATTTTTTTTGCTGCACTGAGCACGTATGCAGTCTTATTTTTGTTGTTCACGCATGCACAAGCGCCGACCAGGTTGCGCGTGTGTTGTGAGCGCGGGGGGACACGACTCTCCTGAGACATAATTTGAGCTAACTGACACTGCTAATTCTTGTAAGATACACACACACAACAAATCCACTGTGCTGCCTGTTAGCAGGAAGAGAAAGAAAACCTGGACGCATTTCTGACGTGACTTTTTTTTGCTGCACTGAAGAGGTACAGCTGGACCGAGCTGGTTGCATGGACACGCGCACGGGACAGCGACATGATTTGATTGAGTTAACTGATGCTGACACACACACACACACACACACACAGACACACACACACACACACACACACAAAATCCACTCCCCTGTAAGCCGTCTGGATGCATGAAGAGCTGCTAACATGAAACGCTGATGTGATTTTTGGCTGAACTGAAGAACTACACAGTGTCTTCTTCTTTTTTTTTATTTTTATTTTTTTAATGGAAGTCCCAAGTCAGTGCACAGCATCACTGGACTACACGTCACAGTGGAACACCAAAATGTAAGTCCCTTTTCTGTTGTTTAGAAATTAATAAAATATCAAATGACAATGATCTATTTTAGCCGTTATATAAAACAAATACTGTTTTTACATTCTTTCAATGGTATGAATATTTAATTCCGTGAAAGCCTCGTTGAATGGTTTGTTCCAGCTTTCACCTCATGAAATATTCGTACCATTGAACTCATAAACATTCATTATTATCACTTTACCGGGGCATTGCTAGGCCGGTATCATAGATTTACGTAGACAGTATCTGGCTATACCTGCCCGCTGTGCGTAAACAAATGACGTCATAGCGCGCGCGCAGCCCAAGAACTGTCCGCAGAGGGGAAAAAAAACAAACTGTCCGCAGAGGAAAAGATGAAAAGGCGAGAAGTGTGTTTTGGTCCCAATATGGATATTCCGGATGATTTTCTCATGGATAGTATGACAATGAACAGCAGCTAAAGCAGCCAGCTTGATGAGTGAGAGCAGTGCGCGCCAGACAGCGCGAGACACGACAAAAGTGAGCCAACTTTTTATGTACGCCTTACGTGTTGTGTATCTCAGTAAAAAGTGATAATAATGCAAATAACATGCTGTTGTAGTGTGGTATGCATTTTTCTGAGTCCCTCCGTCCATCCCGTCGCCCAAAATGACAGCTATTCGCCCTCGTCTAACTCAGGCGAATAGCTGTCATTTTGAGCGACTGGGCATGGACGTCGGGCCTCTTGAAAATGCATACTGCCCTCCAAAAGCATGTTATTGTATTATTATTTGTATAATACGTAATGAAGTGAAATGGGGACTGATTATAGTGAAACGGGGGTAAAGCGTAATGAAATGGAGTAGACTGACTCCAAATATGATTCAATTAAGTACTCTTTAAAAAAATTTTTTAGCAAAATGGGGACTGATAATAACAAAATGGGGTAAAACGTTACGAAATGGAGCAGACTGACCCATTGACTGAAGTTTCATTTCTTGAACGCCAGATGGCACACCTGCCCCTATTACATGTACTGAACGCATCTCACAAAAAACAAAAGCCAAACATTAAATGAAAGTACTTATTTGGAGTCAGTCTGGTTCACTCTGGTTCATTTTACCCCCATTTCGTGATTATCAGTCCCATTTCCTCCATTTTGTATTTTAGTATGGCCCGAGCAAAGTTATTGGAGGAGTTCCACTTCTCTCTACTGATATCCATCACATCATCCTTTCTGAGTGGAGTTTACATGTTCTCCCTGTGTTTATGTGGGTTCCCTTTGGCTTCCTCCCACTTCCAAAGACATGCAGGTTTTGGGAATTTGTGGCTCTAAATTAGCTGTAGGTGTGCATGTGTGTGCGAATGTGTTAGATGTCTTTATATAACACCTAAATTGATCCTTGTCATTTGATTGGTGGTTTGTATATCACGTGATGCTACTTACTTGTTCCATTTACCCTACAATTTTGGTTCCATGTTTCACAATATGCGGTGTTTTCGCAGTTGTGAATCTTGCGCCATCTCACGGTCCGTGTCTCGTGCAAGAGATCAGTTTCAGCAGAATTCCGGTTTAGGGCACAATGTAACGTGAAGTGTGGACAACAAGACAACATCAAAGCACGGCAGAAGTTCATCACAGGTGCTACATCTCCTCTAGATAACCCTCTGAACTTGGGCGAGCATGTCATCATCATAATCGCCTGTGAATTCGCTGGATCAACGCCGTCCATGTCCTTGTTAGTCATTGTTTGTGTGAGACGTCGGAACTCTGCTGGCACTGCAGTGCATTCTGGGAAGCACAGGGGGCCGCCAGGGGCATTATGGGAAATGTTAAAGTACAGAATTACATACTGTGACCACCTTAAGCCACTTTCACACTGGCCCAACGTAGAGTTGCGTAATGTGGCGTACCAACTATGCTGAGCTTATGCAGCTCCACGCCGAGTTTATACAGCCCAAGTGGCAATACGCTGAGGGACACAAAGGGGACCGTGAAATGGATGCAAAAAGTTAAACATGTTTAATTTTTTCGAGGACTTTTGGTGTAGAGCTCTGGATGCAGTGCTCCATGCAAGTCTACACAACACTTCGCTACTGTACACCGCAATTGTACACAATCCTATGCCAGAAAAATCCTTTATTTTTTTTGTTTTTATCAGTACATACCTGCATTGCTAGATCTGCTATTTTCCTGACATTTAGGCAATAGATCCAATTAATTTCAATAAAATAAAAATTGAATACCAAAGTCATTTAGTTGCAACCATATTTTGTAGTATTCTTCAAAAATACGTTTCCACTTTAATCTTAAGTGTAGCAACAAGTCACCATCTTAGGGTGTGTATACATATTTTACATGGAAGCCTTAATAAGTCAGTCATGAAGACTGGAGAGCACAGTGCATGGTTGGTGGTCATGCGCTGGCACATAAAAGCTTTGTTTCCAAGGTTCCTCACTTTGTCAGTATGATGTATAACACATGAACCTAGGCTAAGCGCTAGGTCATTGTGTGGATATTTAAAATGCCCCATATATTTTTGACAGGATTCTGTAACCTGTCACAGGGTGATATGTTGAGCCAGTAAATGGACAACAGTGTGTTAGCACCTTCCTTTTGTTACTGTTCCATGTTCAGTGGAAATGAGGCTAAATTGTAGAAAAGAGGGCGTTTAAGGAGTTTTTATTAAATTGTCAGGTTTTCAGGAATGGAAGACCTTTGTTGCGTAATCTACCCTTGGCTGGTTGCTTGTTCAGTTTGCAGTACAATGAAAATACCAACTTTAAATTGTTTAATTTCCTAAAGTAACACATTTATCTCAGTTGATTTTTTTTTTTTTTTTTTTTGTTAGAAGTGAGCTCCCCCGTTGCTTTAGGACCTTGACGTCAAGCTAATTTCTGGCTTGTTTGGACTGTGCTTCCTTCCTCCAGAAAGAATGTTGTTTTCCATAGGATTTGCTTAATTTGTGCGCCCCCCCCCCCCCCCCCCCACACACACACACATATAAGTACACTTAAAAGTGCATTGGCTTTGATGTAACAGGCTTTTACAAGAACATACTGGTAGTTGATGTTACCGCTCTCTGTCCTCCTCCCCCCTGTCTCTCTGTGACTCATGTGGGTGTTGAGCTGAAATAGTTTGGTGTAGTTTTACATTCCTTATATAGCCTCTGAGGAGTAAGGAGAAGCTAGCGCTCGCCTGTGTCACAGACGTGTTGAGTTTGCCAACACAGGGAATCTGCTTGCCCCAGCTTACTGGCTCTTTCTGCCTGGTTTGGGCGACCAGCCGGTCCTTAAGGACAAGGTAGGTTTGCATGGTGGCATCAGGTAGCTTGCTATAAGTCACGAAGAGCAGTGACACCTGGGAGTGTGGAGGAGGAGGAGGAACAAGATTAGGGGTGCAAGTACTGATGTTAGTGATATATCTGTACCTCACTGTAACTAATTGAGCCCCACAGCCACAGTTGTTTTTAAAATTACCTGCTCTTGTTTTTGTTTTAGTACAATTTTGTTGAAATCTGTTTGCATGATTTCACAACGGAGCTATTTTGCAAACCATAGATGGTGGCTTAAACTGGGATTTTGCAGTTAAACTGACTGAATTTCACCATAAATCAGTTTCATGTATAAATTGACATAAATTACAGTGATGACGCATGTGTGTGTGGTTAGCCTAGTTAACAGCCAGGCTTGTGCCTTTTTTGTTTACTCAGTCTTCACTATGTTGTCATAAACCATTTTCTCTTGTAGGCCATAAGTACTGTATTTAATTGTCATTACCCTGCATTTAAATACCTCTTTTAGCATGCAGTGATGTACTTTTAGTATATTAACATTGTGACCATTATTATAGCATTTATTGTGCTCATGAACACTGCTGTTCATATAATATATAATTCAAAGATTTGATTAATATATTATTGCAGTTGTTAACATTATCAGACCAGTATCTATCTTATCTATCTATCTTATCTATCTAATCTATCTATTCCACAGAGCACAGTGTCATCTCAAAGGAAATTGTAGTGCGTTTGAAGCCTCACAGTAACTTCTTGATCCACCCTTTGTCAATCTTGAACAAACTTTGTATATGCAGTATTTACAACCATCATTGGCACCAGTTTTGAAATCAGGGTGAAATTTTCGAGCAGTTAAAAAAAATTTCATCCCGGTTCGCCAAATCAGCGTGATTATACCGCCACTTCTAGGTGTTTGTGGTCTTAACTGGTTCAGACATCTTTAATCGGGGTAGTCCAAGTGAGTACAGCTTGATACTTGTTTGAGTGTGCTCCATCAGGGTAAAAATTTTAAGTAAAAGCAGTATTTGTTGTGGTTCTGGCTGAGAAGGCAGCCGGGTGCAGCTTTACTTTTGTTTTTGAGTGGGTTGCCAGGTTTGTGCTTTATAAGCCAGCCAGTTGCCAGGTCTGCACTTTATAAGACAGCCTGATAGTAGACATGCCATTTCATCCTGTTTTTGCACCTTTTACTGGATTGTGGGGGATTGTAGAATGGTTTCATGTGGAATAGTGGTGTTAAATGAATCTACAACTATTTTGATTGTCATGTAACAAGGCCGGTTTAAAAAAAATTTTTTTTTGTGAAAAAGTCACAATTCTTTTTATTTTTTTCTATTTTAAATAGACTTATTGATTTTTATTTATTTATTTATTTTTTAAATAGACTTTTTTAATTTTTATTCACGCTTTGAAATGAGACTATACAAATAATATAATTTGTTATAGGCTTTATTGAAATGTCAAAACATAAAGGTGCGCATACAACATGTAGAAGTACCATTAATTAATGGTACTCATTTCATATTTTGGTGATGTTTTAAGTACTGATTTATTAAAAAAAATCATTTTTGGTGTGTGTTGTTTTTTTTCTTCTTTTTTTTTTTTTTTAAACAGTGATTTAAATCATACCATCCCTGTTGAGTAATGATTTTGAGGATATTTTCTAAAGTATCAGTTCTCTGATTTCAGCTTCTTATATATGAATATTTTCTGGTTTATTTTACTATTATTATTATTTTTTTCTCCTCTCCCCCGTCTTACTTTATATATTGTGCTTGCTTTCTGGTAAGCCTCCCTCATTAGCTATCGCTCACTGTTGTACACATCACGCTTCTTCTCCATTTCAGCAACCCTGAATCTGTGGTCAACTTTTTGGTTTGTTGACGAAATCAGTGATTGTATTTTATATCACTTGCACCTGGAATAACTTTGTTGCACCTCCTCAACCTGGCTTCGCCAATGTTAGTCATATTAAGCCAAGAGGCACTGACTAGACGACATCAAGCCAAGTCTTTTTCTGTTATCCTGTCTTTTTTTATTATTGTATTTATTGTTATGCATTTGTGTGTTATTAAATTCTCCTTTTGTGGAAAAGCCCGTCTCTGTATAAAGTATTGAAATTATTTCATTCTGAGGATACCAAGAGTGTGGCATTACAATTCTCTTTCATCATTAAATTAATTAAATACATTTCCTACAGTTCTTCACTGAAAGTGTTCAGATGACTGCCTGGCTGTCATAGTTATCATAATAGCGGTGTTTTCTGTCTTTATTTGTAGGATGACACTGATACACAAAATGGAACAATCAGATTTTGGTGCAGTGGATATCATTTTCAGAATTATAAGTCACACATTTTTCTGTATTTATCAGCTCTTGGGGATTTGGGTTTTTTGTGCATTATTGTAATGTTCTTTTATTATTATTGCATTTATTCTTGAAGTTTAATTTGTTTAGTACGCTGATTCCTGGAAAAGCCCTACATAAACTGTTGTTGTTGATGATAGTAACAACAACAAAAAACTCATAATTTCTCCATTAAGTTGCACTGGAGTATAGGTCACAGGATGTCCCAGACTAGTGTTTAAAAAAAAAAAAAAAAAAAGCCTCCGTGAATTGTACTCTACAAAATAAAATTATAATTGAGTGTAGCTGTATTGGAGTGTCACGTATTATGATAGGTTGGCTTCAAATCCTATTTCCTGTAGGAACTTTTAATTAATATCAATTTTCAATTTATTTTAATTTATATAGCGCCAAATCACAACAAAGTTGCCTCATGGCGCTTTACACAAGTAAGATCTAACCTTACCAACCCTCAGAGCAAGCACAGAAAAAACTCCCTCTGAGGAAGAAACCTCAAGCAGATCAGACTCAAAGGGGTGACCCTCTGCTTGGACCATGCTACCGACACAAATGACAAAACAGTTGCAATACAATATCCAGGAAATGTTGCTGGTGCACAGGACATCAGTTTTTCCAAAGCAGACACCACACCCATCTCTGGATGGAGCCGCACCTCAGAAGAAAAACAGAATCGGGCATCAGAAAGACAACAAATACAGTATAATTTGTCAGCATTAACTAAACAAGAAATTCAAAAGAAATACTAAGGTGATCGCCAGCCACTAGGCTTCAGCTTCACTAAAAGACCCAGAATTTAGATAAAGTTGAGGCAGCAGCCTGCACCGTTTCCTAATAAAATGGGTTGAAAGAGTAAAAAGCATAGTAACATCCTATGCTAGCCATACGAAAGGGAAATTTTGTAATTAGTTTAATTACAATTTCTCACAAACAAGAATTGTATGGGTTTAATTATTTTTTTTTCTCTTAAGTGGACTAGCCGTTTGCATAGTACGTGTTTGTTTTTATTGATAAAGCATGTAAACAGCCTACAGCTAGACTTGTTGGATGCAGCAGAAAAGGATGCGTGACCATTGACCTAGGGAACTTTTACCAGACGTTTAAGTAATCAAAACCACGGTTGTCTCCTTTTTTCTTAAGGCAATGAGTGTATACTCTGTAACCCTCAGCGGCCCAGCGCCTTGGGGCTTCAGACTGCAGGGTGGCAAGGACTTCAGCATGCCCCTCACTGTGTCAAGGGTAAGAAACTGTTTTTCACATCATGAAGATTTTTTTTACAGCGTTGCATTTCCAAGACTCTAGCTGTGTTCAATAAAGGTTTGGTCACCTTAGTGTCAATATTTGAGTATTTCCATGTATCCTTGTTTAAGAATATATTTGGGACATTAATAGAGGTATTGTTGTTTTAGTTGTCTGCCATGGCATGCTGGGTTTGAAGGCAATAAAAATATCACAGTGAGACTTTCAGCTGAAGTCAAACGGAGCAGGAATTACAGCACTTTTTTATGTGTGTTTTGTTGGCTATTATAGAATATCCTTTTTTGGCCTAAAGTATTGGGTTGTTTCTGCTCTATGCTTTTGGGCATTGAGAACGAGTTGTGAAACATTTGGCTGAATGTAATCCAATAACATGTCCCATGTTATAACATGTAACATGTTAACAATTCCTTCTCCTGGTTTGGTTATCAGACTGTGGAATCAGTTCCACAGTCAACTTTTCATGCCAGTGCCACAATCAACTATTCCACTATGCTTCACAAATGAGTTGATTTACTTTGGGTCATGAGCACTTCTCCAAACTTCTCATCATTTTGGCACATTGAATGTTATCTCATCTTTGTTGTGCTTCATGAATGCCTTCCTGTTTTTGAGTGTTGCCAGTTAGGTCGATTACACTTCCTTATCCTTTGGACGGGGGGCAGGGTTCTTCATCTGGCCAATTGTTGTGAAGGATTTTTATTCATCAGGGAAAACAAATTAAAATAAAATGCATTAAATAGTTGGTCTAGCCATGCCTAATGTTCTTGCTCTATGTGCAGCATTTGGTTTGGGTTTTCAGTGTAATTATGTCGTGTTTCACTGATGACAGCTGTGTAGAATTGGGGAATAACTCTGATTTGCCGACGTTCATGCTGGTTATACGGTCGCAAATTGAGGTTTAAAAAGGAGTTATATGGCGACACGTTAGCGGAGCCATAAAAGAACTATTTGCCACCATATAACAGCACGAACATCCACAAATCATCAGACACAAGGGGGTTATTCCCATTTTAATTCAATTCCATCGTTTGCACGGTTTATTTTTCTGTAGGTAATTCGGTCGGCAAGGCTTACCGTCGAGCGGAGTAATCCATCAAATGTGAAATGGTAATTCTGTATCAGAATCCACATCAATACTTTCATATGGTAGCTTAAATTCACCCATTTCGACGGCAGCATCAGTGCGTGACTTTCTCTCGCTCTCAGTTAAGAGAGCTAACAGTTAGCAGCGCGTGCAGCTGGTGTTCTTTCAAATTGTGCATCTCATTGCATAAATCGACAGTTCCACGTCCCGACAATATTGCTCATGCGCAGTTGCGTGGAGGACAGAAATGACATCTTGTCAGAACACCAGCGAGGGCGTGGAGTAATACATCCAAATGTGAAACAGTCAAATATTTTGCCACCATTAACCCGATATTATACTGTCTGAAATCTCACACTATTAACCAATCAGATGTGCGGAAAAAATGTAATTGGATTAGAATTCATATTGATAGATAGTAGCAACAGATTCTAGTTGCGAAAATGACATTTGAAATCAACTCTAGACCTGTTTATTTGAAATCAACTCTAGACCTGTTTATTTGTTACATGTAAATAAGATGATTGAATAACACACAGCTGTGCATGAAATGAGTGGGCAGCCAGTTAGTTTTCTTCTTTTTAAAAGAAGGGGAGGGTAGAGCACCTGTACTGTTTAGGATTTGGCAATAAATGTCCTCAAATATGACAGTGGGCACTTGGAGCATAAAAAATGTAATTGCATTCAGTTTCTATATGCTAGCAGATGGTTAAAATAATCTCTTGGTCAAAGTCAAATATCTTTACGCTCGGTGGCAGGTTATTTTTGTCTATTTGTTGATGGTCTCTTTTTTCTATTTCATTTTCTTCTTACTCAGATTATTATGATATCAGCACTCACCCAGTTCATCTTGTCATTTACATATTCATGTCTATAATATCCTCTATCACAAGGACACGCTGTCATTTGCTTTGCAGTGTTTTGGATGGCTTCTACCTCGACACTGAATTTATTTTCAAATGCTTTGCAAGTCACTGTTCTAACTGAAGAGAGCAGCAACAACTTTCCAAGCCTTATAAGTGCAGTGCTGCTTTGCTACATACACATCCAGATTTTTATTTAGATGCATGTGCACACGCAAAGTCATTCCAACACTGCCGCCAGCTATTGCGCACACTTATCTGGCATTCTCTTGTGCATTCATCATTTTCCATTTGCGTTGTTATATTACTACCTTAGAGGCTGAGATGATCTTTAAATGTTTGACTGATTTGCATTTGTTAATTTGCCTGTTTTGCTTAATATTTGGTGTTTTCTGTTTGAGTTGATTAGGAATGAATGGGTATTGGGCAGTAATGGAATCTTTCATGCTTCGCTAAAAGTTACTACTCCACATTAGCGTAAGCATTCAAATGCACAAGAAGGAACTGGGTGCTGTGGCACAGTAGTCTGGCATGTGTGAATTCAGGTCCTTCAGAAGTGAGGTCTGACTCAGCATCTCGCACTGAATGTCTCGAAACATGTTTCCCAAGACATTCATCTGTTCTGCCTACTCCTGTCTGTTCGCCTCACGTGCTCATGTCTCTGCCTGCTGCGTGTCAGTCGTCAACTGCTCTTCATAGGCCCTTTAGTCTTTCCATTCAAATGCAATCCTTTTACTCATCTTCATGGTCCATTTCCAGCAACAGGTCTTTTATTTCTTTTGTCTCCACATGGACTCTAGTTAATTTCTGCCTTTTCTGCTGCGACAGGATTTCTAGAGAATAATATAACATGTTAGCAAGAGACTTCTTTTATGGGTAAATGCAGAAAGAAAGTACATTAATGACAAACACAAATAAGTTTCTACTTGTTTGAAATAACTGTGCAGCATTCCTGCCTTGAACAGGCCGTGTAAAAGGGCCTGTCGTCCGATTAATAGTGTGCTCTGTTTGTGCGATCTTTGAGTTTCTTCATCCAACATTCGCATGCATAATTTGTACTGGAACAAAGATTGAGATGAAAAGCGGACAGTTTGTTTGTACAGTGTATTTTAAGTTACTTCACATGAAGGATTGTGCATAGAGACGGCTGATGTCATCCTGTGGTGACGGCAGCAGGAATCACCTGCCTTGTTGGTGCATGTTTTGCTCTAAGGCAGGCAGAAACAGAATGCTCCCCCTTGGATGTATGACAAGAAACATTTCTTCTTCCAATAAAGAACTGAGCAGATGTAAAACTTTGTATGATGAATGGCTGAAACCATAGTAGGATTTTATGAGGGATATCAAAATAGCATTAAAGGACTTTCAGTCTAGCCAGATTTCGGTTGAATGTTGGGAGGTGAGTTAGAAATCTTGTCATGTTGTCTAATCAGGCGGCTCAGGAGGCTACTTTCCCTGCAGTCCATGTACATTAGACCTTGTGACTGTTTTCTTGCTTGACAGAAATATGTTTTTCAATTTCTACAGTGCAGAGGATTTCCCTGCTAGCTGGTCTGCTTCCATGCATTAATAAATTTTGTTAGACCCCAAGTTATTATAAGAAGCCTGGTGTCACATTGAAAATAGCTCATATTCTGAAAGAAACAGCATTGTTAAGATTGGGAACTTAACGGCTGGATAGTGGCTAATATCTGTGGTGCTCGTTCGAATAGTGTAGACCTCAGGGTGCAGGAGTAATAAAGATGTGACAGGGTTTCTCCCTTTGCCTCTCCGCACGATTATCATAAAAGACTGGACAGTGAATCACGCAGTCACAGAGAGTGGAAACGGCCCATTGAGGAGACATAAAACCCAAAGATATACAGTATCTCAGTCAGTGCAGGGTTTGGCCTACACTGACTGCCTTCCACTGTGTGGGTTCAGTGGTGGGGCGACTTCACTGGCTTGTAGATGATGAGATAAGCATGTCTGTTTAGTGAGTCGGTTAAAAAGCAATTATGCAATGAAAAACACGCAAAGTGACTAGACAAAAGGCTCTGAGGACAGCTGAACTGCAATAATACTGGAAGAGAGAACTCTTGGAAGATCTATGCATTTTGAAGGGCTAAAAGCAGTACCATGTGTATATACGAGGTCTCTTAGATAATAAACCGACCCTTTTATTTTTTTTTTTAACTATATGGATTTGAATGACGTGCGATTACACCAATCATGCTTGAACCCTCGTGCGCATGCGTGAGTTTTTTCACGCGTGTCGGTGACGTCATTTCCCTGTGGGCAGGTCTTGAGTGAGATGTGGTCCCGCCCTCTCGGCTGAATTCCTTTGTTTCACACGCTGCTCGAGACGGCGCGCGTTGCTTTATCAAAATTTTTTCTGGACCTGTGAGGAATATCCGAGTGGACATTATTCGAGAAATTAAGCTGGTTTTCTGTGAAAAGTTTAACGGCTGATGAGAGATTATGGGGTGTTTCTGTCGGTGTAAGGACTTCCCACGGAGCGGGACGTCGCGCAGTGCTCCCAGGCGACGTTGTCTGGCTGTTTCGAGCTGAAATCATCCTAATTTAAGGTTCTGTTGACCCAGGACGTCGTGAGAGAACAGAGAAGATTCAGAAGAGGCCGGCATGAGGAGTTTATGTGGACATTCCACTGTTAAAGGTAATTTTGTAATGAAAGAACGTGCGCGCAAATTCGCTGAGTCGTTTCTGTGACGACTCGGCAAATCTGTGTGCGCCGCGACCAGAAAAACACCTCCGTGTTGAAAACCATTTGTAAAATTCAGGCGGCTTTTGATGGCTTTCAACAAGTGAGTAACTGAGAAATTGTTTAACAGCTTGGGCATGTTCCAACTTGCCCGTTAAGATTTCCAACGGAGGTGTTTTTCCTGCCGCGACCCCCCGCGGTCGGGTCCAGCCCGACATGCGACTCTGCCCGCACGTTCTTTCATTACAAAATGACTGTTAACAATGGAATGTCCGAATAAACTCCTCATGCCGACTTCTTCTGAAAGTTCTCTGTTCTCTGACGACTTACTGCGTCAACAGAGCCTGAAATGTGGAAGTTTTCAACTTGAAACGGCGAGACGCTGCCGCCTCGAAGCGCAGATCGCCGTCAGGCGCCGTGGACCGTCCTTAAAGCGACACTACCAGACCAAAATCTCTCATCAGCCGTTAAAATTTTTACCGAAAACCAGCTGAATTTATTGAATGGTGTCCACTCAGTTGTGCCTTACAGTTTTGAAAAAATTTTTATCAAAGAAAGCAACAGTCTCTGAGCCATTCTAAACAATGAAAAAAATCGACGAGCGGGTGGACGACTCCTCACTCAAAGACTGCCCACAGGCGAATGACGTAACCGACAGGCGTGAAAAAACTCTTGCATGCCCACGAGGGTTCAAGCATGTCTGATGTAATCACACGTGATTCAAATCCATATGGTTTTTGAAAAAATAATAAGGTCGGATACTTTTCTAATAGACCTCGTATAAGCAAACATGTAGTGGGTCTTGTAGTTATTTTGTTTATGGTGTGATGTCATAAAACATTCTTGATCATTTGCGCTCTATTTGTTGTAAATGAGGATTGGATTGACTTTTGGAAAGGTGTGATGTTGAAATGTAGATGTCCATGCAGTATGAATGCTGTGTTTCCTTCCTGTGTTTGTGAGCCAGGAAAGCTGTGCTTTCTCAGCATTCCTGGCATTTTTCTAGTATCCACCCTGTTGCTGGCCACAGAAGATCCTCTCATCTCCTTGTTTGTGTGTGTGTTATATCTTCTACAGACAGATTTCTCTACATATGATTTGCTGTGTGGTTAGTTTTTCAATGAATTCAAAAAAAGGAAGGCTCTGCCAAGAATAATTTTCTTTATTTGATTTACCATAAATCCACGCATTTCGGCATTGTCGTCTCTGCACAAGTTTCTGTCGCTCTCAGCTGACAGTGCCATAGTGACACCTGCGCAGCAACACGGTCAGGGGGTGGAGTAACACATCAAAGGTGAAACGTTTTTAATATTTTGCCACAGTCCACGTGGTATTTTACGGTCTGAAATCTCACACGATTAACCAATCAGATTTGCAGAAAAAATGTAATTAGATTAGAATCAGATTTTACTCTCTTCAACAAAAGGAGGCAGAATATTCAGCCATGTGGTGATTTTCTTTCTTTGTTTACTTTTTAAATGTATTTTACAATCTACACATTCCAAACAATGATTATGGTGCATGAGCATTGTGAAACATTTCGATGGACCAGCAAACCCCATCGTAATGTCATGGTCAATGCTGGCCGTTTGTGTCATTGATTTTTGTGTGCATTTTATATATATATATCTGTGTGTGTGTACAGGTGAGCCTTGTTAACTCGCTCATGTGTAAGTTGCGATTTGGCTTTACTCATGGTTAAGTTGTGGACCCTGAAAATTTAGATTACTGGTTAAAAGACTATTTTGATTTGACGTTTTTCAGAAGGGATTGTCAGTGCAGGCGATTCTGGACGATTCAGTGTTTTTGAATATGACTTTCCTCTTTAGATCCTTATAGCCGGCCAGCCTAATCTTGCTGTCTTATCAACATCTTGATATACCGCACCTGTGAGGTGGGATGGTTTATATCGGCAAAGGAGACGTGCTCACTAACACAGATTTAGACAGATTTGTGAACAATATGTGAGAGAAAGAGGTCTTTTGCGTATGTCGAAAATGTTTTAGACCTTTGAGTTCAGCTCATGGAAAATGGGACCAAAAATAAGTGTTGCATTTATATTTTTGGTGTGTGTGTGTGTAATATATACACATACAAAACCCAATTGCCAATCTGTGTCAGTTTGGCAGTTCTCAAAAACTGAGTGACCATGCTGGGAAAAAAAAAACAGTTGAGGGAAGCCACCAAGACAACTTTGCATTATGCACACTTTCTCAAACCAGTTGGAAAAGCTACACAGTGTAACTTTTGTCTGTTACATCACCAACTATACAGCTTCATGATGAGGTGGTACAGTGTATCTGGAAAGTATTCACTTTTTCCACATTGTGTTATGTTCACAGCCTTATTCCCAAATGGATGAAATTCCTTTTTTTCCTCAAACTTCTACACACAGTACCCCATAATGACAGTGTTAGATTTTTGTTTTTTGTTTAAGATTTTTGCTAATTCATTAACAAAAACAAAAAAAAAAAAAGTTGGCCACAAAAAACATGGAAATATCTTGTGTCCATACTGTCTGTAATGAAATGCAAGTCAAAGTATATGCACAGAGCACCGTGTTTCTGTTTTATTCACATTTTCCATATTGTATTAGGGCTTTAACTTAGAATTATTTTCATATTTAATTAATCTCTTTTATTTTCTGAATCAATTGATTAGTTGTTTGATCCATAATTGTCAGAAAATGGTGAAAACATGTCAGTTGCCCAAAGCCCAAGATGACATTTGCAAATGTTTTGTTTTGCCCAAAACCTAAAGATATTCAGGTCATTCTTAGAGGTGAGGCGTGTGGTCTAAGAAGATGAAATCAGAGAATTTGGACATGTCATAAAAATACTTATGATTAATTGGTCTATGGAAATGAGTGGAAATTATTTTTTTTTTTTAGTCTGTCACACTCTTTTTGAATAAATAGATAGGGTGTACGGTTTTAAAACTTTATTCCTTGTTCAGTGAACATCCTAGGTACAAGTAAAGCTTGTTGAAAGGATTGTCATTTTGACAGGATGTACCTCAGAAGTGCTATAAAATTAATGTTCATGACAGTCCAATTTTTTTTTTTTTTTTAAGTTAATCACTGTTTTAGGGGAAATGACTTTAGTGGCATTGGCTGACTGAACCATCTGAAATGGAATTTGTTTTTTTTCTACTTGAGTGTTTCCAACATTTGGCATAAAACCTTTTAGCTTTGGTAAGAATTGTTTTGTAAGATTACTTCACATCTGTTTCATAAACATCAAGGCATTCTGTCCAAAACTTAAGGGGGGCAACAACCTAAAAGTTGTGGGGCAAAAAACATTAGATATGAGGGCTCTGTTCAGTACCTGAATGAGTAAACCCTCTAAAGAAACAATATATTGTTATAATACTGTTTTTATTGCTGTTTTGGGCAACCCCACAGCTACTCTTATTATATCTCCCCTGGATCTGCTGCCATTTCAATTCCATAAACATGATGATGTCGTAACAATGAGTCTCCTGACGACCATCTGGTTTCTGTCAACATGTACATGCCACAGTGATGGAATTAAATGTTGCAAGGAAATTGCAGATGATGTCATGTCAGAAAGTCAGTGGGTAGATTTGTGAATGTCTCTACCACAGCTGGATGTGTCATCGAGGCTCATTGCTATTTCTCTGTGTACGTCTTTGTTTGAATCATAGGCTATTTGTTGGTTGAGCATGACTACAGAGAGACACACAGAGACCTTGTTAAGGGAGTGAATTAATAATTCAGAGATAACTGACAGATTGCTCACAGGGGCATTTTGTGTGTGAAAGTCTTTTGTTGTGATCAGTGTTGCAGTGTTTTTAAGGTGTCTTTGTGCCAGTTTTTCCCACTGCAGTCATTATGGGTGGCCACATACTTGCAGGTTTGGTTTTCCATTTCTCAGAGGGATATTTATGGCGTTGCATCAGCTGTGCTGTGTGAGTGATGTAAGGACAGACTGTCTCTCAGGCCTCAAGTAGCCATGAAAAGAATAAAAGCGAGCTGGTGCAGGTCGAAACCCTTAGGTTACATTGTTAGTTTAACCAAAAATGACTATGGGCACTTTGCTCACCTGTGATTCCTGTCAGGTTAAAAATTTGAAGCTGTTGGAGCTTAAAGGTCAATTTGGACCATTCTTTCAGACTATAGGATTCTAAAATGTCTTTCGCAGCTCCGCCGCTGCACACAGTGGAAATGGCTTGTTATACTTACCCTGCAATTATGGGTAGCTTCACTTTGAAACACGATGTCATGCAAGCAAAATGAACTGTATTTAAGTTCATTCATGCGTGACATTGTGACCTGGTTGTTTTGAGGTGCAAGGGGAAATGGCCACATAGCTACCACATTATATTGGTTCTTACGTCACTAAGGCTCCATGTTAGGTGGCTGCAGGTTGTTGTGAGGTGCAGTGTGTTGCATTCAGGAAGATGTTTTTCACTGTCTGTCGCGATATTGACAAACTATTAGAGGTGTCTGGTTTCTGTCTGACCCCTGCCAACCAAAGGTCTTAACACAGCAACTTTAACTGCTGCCTTCTCAAGTAAGGGAGCAGCTGCACTCTAAACCTGAGCCAGGACCGCAGGTGTCCATGTCCATCAGTAACTCGACACACATGCATAAAGTTTACTTACAGTGTCTTTATGGCTAAATGCAATCGGGAACATAAACTTACATACACCTTGGCTAAAAACATTCAAACTTAGTCTTGCCCAGCTGTGCATGTTACATGTTTTTGTCAAACAATACATGCATTAAGTCAGTTTGAATAGTGACTTGTTTCCGTATAAAGCAACCCTTACCAAAAAGTAGTATATGCACGTATGTTTCAAGTATACTTCTAGTTTACTTTTTATATACTTATCAGTACTATTTTTTGGTAAGGGAATTCAAAAAGTAATAGCTACAGTGTAGATTTATTTTGGTTTCTACCTATATTGTCCTGTGAGCAGGTCTAGGAATTGCTTGTCTCCGTGTGTTTCTGTCTGCTCGTCCATGTGTCTCCATGTAGTCTGTGAATTCAGCATCTTAACAAACATTTATAAGAGGACAATCTTGACTTTGCGTATCAAGGGGAAACTTGATACATAAATGAAGTTTCAGCCATTCATCCAAAACTGATTTTTTAAAAAAATGCACGACTTTTTGTCCATGCGATCAGCTGTAAATGTTTAAGATTTTTGTTTAGATTTTAGAATCGTGGCTTTGTCTGTAGTGGATGAGGATGGATTGTGTTCTTAAAAGGTGCATTATGTCACATTTCTATTTGATGCATTCAGCTCCTTCATTAGTTCCTCCTGTGATTCTGGTTGACATTTTAGAATAAATAGTTGTTGATTCCTGGACCCAGATATTGAAAAGGTTTAATGTGGGTTAGATCGATCTGGATTTGTAAATCCCATGATTTGCTATCCAGGAATACTTAATCAGTCAATCATTTTTCAAAGCAACATTGGATTTGACCCAGATACAGACTTTTCAGGATTACTAAATCTGGATTATCAATGCTCTAAAAGGGACTACATGTCACAGTGTTGGCTACTACTATCTATGTAAAGAACAGCAGGTAGAAAACCCAGAGTGAGGTCACATGAAGTGTTTCGATTTGAAGAAACAAACTATTACAAACATTAAAACAATTCAAATATCCCATTACATTTTTTTTTTCTTTTTACTGACCCATAACAAATAAGTATACAACCTCAAATCAGAAAAAGTTGGGCCAACATAGAAAATGCAAATTAAAAAAAAACAGACATGGGAATTCTGAAGATTTGTGGATTTCCGCAGATTGAGTGACCAAAATGTCTGTCTATGATTCGTGCAATTCCTTTGACGCGTGTCCGGCAGCATGGAAATTCCATGACGGCCATGGCTGTTATTGCCCCTCACTCTGGAGCTTTACAGGCTCCACGCATTTTGGAGTTGCTCCGGCTCCTGTTGAAAAAAAATAAGCTGGCTCCCTGCATGCTCCTGTTTTGAAAAAAAACAGAAGTGGTAATAATAATGAATAATAATGATCACTTCTTCTCATTTGTCACCTGACAGAGAATTTGAACAGAAAATCTTTTTTCTAAATCTGACTTTATGCTGCAGCATGTTGTAATAAGGTATTTATTTGGGGTGGGGGGGTTTAATTGAAACACTTTTCAGATAAAATAAAGTTGGAAGGTCTGGTCCCTACAGCTTTAAATTGCATGTGTGAAGAAGATCCATCAAATTGATGCACAGGTTGTGTGTGTGTGTGTGTGTGTGTTTATATCCAATACTGATATTGATCTTGATCACTCCTGCTAACTTGCATACATTGTGATCTAGTGGTTGAAATTGTGAATCCAAAGTATTTGCCGACTATTAAGTCTGTGTTGTCACTGCAGTATGCTGTCTTATCACGTCACCTCACATGGACTGTGTTATATCCTGTCCAATTTTATTTTTTGCCGAGGCCAACATATGGCCATCGGGTACTGCGAAAACCTGGCGTCCGTCTGTCTGTGTACAGCATAAGTCCAGTTCTATTACTGCCACAGTCTTCAAATTCACAGGGAATATTCTTGGGACACAGACCTTGGATAAGTTTAAAGGTGGCTAACCTTGATGTATATTAACAGGTTTAAAACGTTGCATTCTGATCCATTTCGTGCTTGAGTAACGCGGGTGACAGCCAATTAGAGTAGAGCTGCACTGTGACGTCAGTTGCCGGTTTCTTTAAAACCGCTTTGGTAAGCACTTCTCAAACCGAAACCGCTGATTTTGGGACCTGTTAACACCTCTGAACTTATTTAGAAGACATTTTATGGAGATTAGCATGGTGACATCACTTCCTAGTTTAGCGACTTGCTAACTGCTTCGTTTCCGGTATATTATGTAAAAACAAGCAAGAAATAAACACTTCTAAAACTAAAAATGCTGTTCTTGTAAACTTTAACACCTCTGGTGTCATTTATAAGACATTTTGTGGCCATTAGCTTGCATGCTAAATTTCGCTAACTCAAAGCTAACTTTCTATGGAGTTAAATTTGTATCATTAATATTAATACTTGCAAATGCCCAGAGGGTGATCTACAAATACTCCTTGATTTGCACATCATGAACAAATGATGATTTGATTTGAAAATGTACAAATAGTACGTAAGGTAATCGGATCATAATAATTAAACAACTGCAAATTATAAATAACACAATGCTTATATGGCCGAGGGTGTTTTAGCATTGCGTTATATTTTTTTTAATTTATTTTTCTCCTCGTGTCTCGGCTTTGAGTTCCTTCCTTGTGTGTTAACCGGCTGCTGGTTTCTTGTTTTTGTGAAGTCTCTCCAGGCGTGTGCTTTGACTTTCGTTTGCCTAGGTTTTACTGCTCAGTAGAATTTCCAAATGATTTTTTTTTTTTTTTTTTTTTTTGTCTTTCTGAAAAGCTGAATCATGTCATTTTCTGCTTTGTCATAGTTAAACAGGCATTCACAACTATACTGACTTGTAAAAACTGAACATTCCAGCATTCGTGAAAGTTCATGGAAAGGTGCTTTTGTGTAGCCTGTGCAAAACTGTAAAGTGTCGAGTACAACGTAGCTGTTGAACTGACAAAGCTACTTGAATTCTTCAATTTCAAGTACCGGTATGTTATGCTTTGTGCTTTACCGCTAGATATTTCATTGACCAGAAGGTGATTATTGAATTATAGTTGTCTGTGGGCCTGCATCAATTACAAGTTTCTTGTGATATAACTTGATCAAAATGTGCTTTTTATTTATTTATTTTTTTTACCAAATTTGAACTGGACATCTTACATGAGCACAGGTCTGGGAACTGACATTTGATCCTCGAAGGACCACCCACTCTACTTAAGAGGCATTTTTTTGATTGATCGGTATTGGATAAATTACCATATTTTATTGTACTGTATACTGAAAAAATTTGTGATCAGACATTTTCATTACAGTGGAAACAAGAAACTCATCATTTAAACTGCCTTTTTTGTTTTAAAAAAGTAAGAATTGGAAACTTCCTAACAGGGCTCAGTTACATTCAGAAAAGTTTGAAACAATGTCTGGTCACACTTAAAACTTTCTTTATACAAGCGATCCTGATGCCATTACTACGTACTTTGAGCTTTTCCTTATGTTGAGCTCCAGAAGTAAAATACAATTTCAGGGATTAAAGTTCTCAGTCGTCATGACAGATTTCAGTCATTGGGGCTGCCAAAATGCCATGTATTAGGTCAATGGAGATTAGGGATGGGTATCGATAAGATTTTATCGATACCATTATCGATTCCGCTTATTGATCCGATTCCCTTATCGATACGTCTTATGAATTTTTTTGTGTACTAAAAGTAGGCTTTACAGGTTTTCTATGTCAGTGGGTCAAAGAGCTTTTTCTTATCATGCACGTACTCTGTGGAATGGTCTTCCTGCTACTGTGAAGCAGTCTGAGTCTGTGGACATTTTTAAGTGAAGACTTAAAGCCTATTTTTATTCTCTTTCTTATGAATAGTTTTTTATTTTTTTTATCTGCTTTATTCTTTTACTTCTGTTTTTAATTATGTATTTGAATTTTTATATTTTTATTTATTTATTTTAATTTTATGTTGAAGTGTTCTGTGTGAGGTGCCTTGAGACGGCCTTTGTTGTGATTTGGTGCTTTATAAGCTGATTAAATTGAAATTGAACAACATTTTATTGAGTCTTAAATTAATATGAAATTGGTTGCTGGATCCTTAAACTCTGGACATAAACTCTACATGTTGGATCCTTGATCTCTGGACATAAATATAAATAAACAAAATATGTATTTTTTTGTCAAAACCATTTCCTTTCAGACATTATTGGCATGAATATCTTTCCATACATCTGAGCTGAGCTCTTGCAGCTGGCTGTGCTGCACGTCAGGATGAAATTCATAAAGAATGCAGCACTTCTCACTTTGGGAGGAAAAAACGTTTTTGTTGACTGTAGTTTCTTGTCTGTATTACGTTTGTAAAGAGGTGTCATTTTATTAATTCCGAGCGGACTCGGACAGAGAGCCGCGCAACGTTTGGAGCTGTGTCAACGGAAAGGAGGATGACTCTTGTTTCTTGACTGCAACAAGACAAGAGTCCCGGATAGTGACTTTAATAGACACAAAAGTGACTCACGATATTTTAATGGCTTTGAGAGGGGTTAAGAAGCAGACTTGCCGCTTCTGAAGGGCAGCGAATCAAAGAACCAGGAGCCAGTGGATCAAAGCATTGCTTCAAAACTTCACGCTTCAAAGTGGTGTCACGCTGCAGAAACTGTCGATTACAGAGCCACTACAGGGTCTGTAATCGACATAGAAAAATGTTCGCTTGTTCACTCGGTAAAGGCATGATATAGAGTGCAGGTGTCTGAAAAGTATGATTTGTATGTATGTGCCTATGCGTGAGAGTATAGCGTGAAGATGTGTGACTGTGTGTGTATGTATGTATGTGTGTGAACAAAGTGGTATCTTTTGTATATGTCTTTGAATTGATAAAATGTTGAAAGTTTTTATGAATGGTATATTTGAGGGGCGAGGTATGGTATGTTTACAGTATGAAT
Organism: Thalassophryne amazonica; assembly: GCF_902500255.1. NCBI lineage: Eukaryota > Metazoa > Chordata > Actinopteri > Batrachoidiformes > Batrachoididae > Thalassophryne > Thalassophryne amazonica. The sequence continues at coordinate 45,916,092 of NC_047113.1, read as the reverse complement.
AGTCTTTGTGCTAAATGGACTTTCTTTTCACTTACAAACTCTGTCACTTATAGTTAGACATCAACCTGTCCAGGGACTACAGGTGGAAATGAGTATTTTTGCTATAACCTGGCACAGTGCATCTTTCCTGTTTTTTAGGTCAATGTATTATTGTGCACTGTCCCTGAGAAATAAAATCATACCATACCATAACATGAGGAAGCTGAATGTTTCTGGTGTCATGATCTTTTGTAAAAAATAATCGATTATTGAAAAAAACATTATTTCCTGAATTCTTCTTTTCATGAAGGGCCCCTTCACACATAACATGATTTAAGTCGACTAGCGCACGAAGGAGGAATTGCATGCCATTTGTGAAAAATTGCCTCCAACACCTCGTACACCTGTCGCTACAACTATTTGCATACACCAGCGGGCTGAAAGACAGAGAGTGCCCTCTGAGAGCCCATTTGATCCCTCTTGCGGCAGGTGTCGGCCAAATTCCAGGTAACACACATGAACATCCAACACCAGTTGCCTAACACTTAGAAAATGTGTGGCCATTTGCGCTGTCAGCACGAAAACAGTTAGCAAATTATCACTTTTGAGCTGTATGTGAAATTGGTGTAAGTGCTCTCACGATTGTGGCGTTGCAAAAAGCAACATGTGGTTCATGTGTCTCATGCGTGTGCATGTGTGTTGCTCCCCCCGGCATGTGTGTTTCACGTCCCTCCCCCCTACACATATGGCGTGTGGGGGGGGGGGGGGGCACACTTGCATAAAATGCTTATATGTATGTACAGACATGAACACATGCAGGGTGGACAGCCACATCAGAGCGCACACAGCACGGGGAGGCGCCTCCCAGCTGCTGACCAGAGACACAAATGACTGCTCAGTGCACAGGACGTGTCACAGTACAAACACAGAGACCACAGCCAGGACAGGTATATTAATAATACTACACTACCTGCATACACAATTGCATAACAAATAACAACAAAAAAATCACATAACACAGAAACAGAGTGACATGTTGGTGTGTGTGCTGAATTGACAGGGGGCATGGCCACCAACAGCTGCAGCTGTTGAGATATCTGGTTCTGAATGTCCCAGCTGGGGAGCACATACCATGGTTGGACAGACATGACCTAACTGTCCACTGTGATGCGCATGTGTCTGCTTGCTGTCCTCCTGTGGACATAAATAAAAACATATTGCTGTTGTGATGGGCTGCAGTGAGCGAGCGCACATTGACAGGCTGCCCCAGGTGAAAGGGGCGTTCTGATCATAGCACGTTGCAGGCAATCTGAATGTCACACCACCCACGTGAGCTGTTTCAAGATGACGTCGTGTCTGTCCTGCAGCGAGCTGTCCACAGGACACGCATGTTGGGCCGGCTGGACACACCAGGCCAGCAGATGTGGACATAAGAGCGCACTGCTTGATTCATGTAATTTCATGACTGTACGTCTGTGACCATGGGTCATCTTCAGAGGAACAGATGGGTCATACATGTATTGTTCGCTTGATAAGAGGGATTCAGTAAAATGCGTTTTGTTTTTTGTTTTTTTGTTTTTTCCGTGGTGTGTGGTAATATTTTTTAAAATACGTTTATCCCCTTGTTGATTTCAGGCATTTTACGCACCTTTTATAGGACAGCGATGGTAGTGCAGTGGTAAAGTTTCTGGCTGGCAGTCAGAACTTTGTAAATTGCAGGTTTGAATCCCGCGGGTGGCATGTATGAGTTTTCTTTCCTCCCGCAGAAGGTGCACGATGTGGTTACACATACTCCAGCTGCTTGCATGGTGTTCCCGCTATGATGGTTTTGTGCACAAGTGTGCACAAAACTGGCGCAGTGGGATAGTTCATGCCTGCCCGACCACGTGTCCCTGCCAACGTCGCCTTGATGTTTTTTTGTTGTTTGCTCATACGAGCTGTTTCACCATGATTCACCCTCCCTGATTTGTACTTATTCGTACTATGTGTAAAGTGATGGTTTTCCCATTGATTCTGGGTTTTTGTTGAACGATCGATTATTTGTTTTCCATGTGTTGACTGTGCTCACCCACTCGCTTAATGTGACCTTGATTTTACTGTGAGCATCCTGGAAATGGCTGAATAACATATAAATGACAATGAAACAGTTTGAGTGTTGATTTGGATCCACAAATGATTCTGGTGTATTGCCTCAATAATGGCTTGGTTCAGTCTGAGTTATTACATTGTCACCAGCACTGACATTCAGTTTTAAAATTGATTATTTTACCTCATATCATCTAGAACTCCATTGTTTTGAATCTACACAGCTATGAATGACAAATTTATTCTACTATAATATATCAGTTCAAATAAGTTTAACTGAACAATGTTCAATCAGTTTACTGTGCAGTGTCAAATTTTACATAATTGTGTCCTCGCTTTGACTTGACTTCTGTGTCATGAATGGAAAGTTGTTGGACTGAAATGAATACAATTTTTCTGCTTTTCTTCTCTGCTCACTGTGAAAATAATGTAAAACACAAACATTTTTGTGAGCAAATACTGACTTTTTGTTCTATTTATCCTTAAAATTGTGCTCAAAATGCACCATTTGGTACTGCATTTTCAAAAAAAAAAAAAATTCCCATGGGAGCTCCCCCCCGCATACACACCGGTGGGAGAGGTCACCCCTCCCACACCCTTCCTGTTGGTACACACAGTCCAACAATTTTTAAGATTTTTCGATTTTTCGACCATGCTATTTTGAGAATTAGAAAGCTGCAGTACTCGTTGTGCACGGTTAGTAACTCAGCTTGCAGGTGTGTTTTGTGCATATTTTTACACGTGCAAAACGTTCATAAATCAAGCCTAGAGTGCTTAGTTTTACTGCTACATTTCTGCATGAAGTAGAATTGATTTTTTTTTTTTTTTTTTCCTTAATTCATGGCAGAGCTGTTAAAGTGCCAACCACATACATTGGATTGATTTTCATGTGCTTGCATTCTACCTTGTACAAGTGTAATATCAAAGAAAATGAAATGGGACTCTGTATCGCCAGATACTAATTGCTAAATGATTCTGAATGGGATCAAGGCTTAAAAAAAGGCTAAATGGTACATCTCTGTTTATTGTAATTTATTATCCTCTAGCAGCTGCTTGTTGTTATGATGATTGTATAGTTTTTGTCTATCTGGCTCTTTCATATCCCTACCCTAACCAGTCAGCCACAAAAACACAACACTGATATTTGTTCTATATAAATTGTAAACCTGCCTACTGCAAATTTCAAAAGTGAAGCTGCCAGTATTCTGTTTTTCTCAAATTCAGATGTGGTAGTGTGATTACATCAGCAACACACCTGGTTGTTTTTATTTCCAAATACAGTATCAGTACACAAAGTACATGCTCCAGTGAATATTTCCTAATTTATCTTTAAAGTCATCAAGCCAAGAATAAGCCAGAGGCGAATGCATTGTATGTAGCTAAATTGACTCAGTGTGTTGCTAAATGGAACAAAATGCATTTTGTTTGAAAAATGGTTACTGAAAAAGGTGATCTACTCTCTTATTATCAATTGCGGTGGCAAAATGAGTCCTTTCTGTTGTGTACCTAAGTGACATTAGGCCATACCCTTTTTCAGAATATGTCACAAGGGACTGTAAAATCATACTTTAGTCTCTCCAGTTTAAACAGCTTGGACTCCTTGAAGTTCTTCTGCGCTGAAGATATCATTTCTCTAACCCCGCTAATTGCTGCCACAGAGTGCAAATCAAAGTTATGTTTGTACTTGGCTGTAAAATAAAAATGGCTTGGATTGACTCTGAGGAATGCATTTCTTCCTATTTTTAGGTTTGCCATGTTTTGATGCAAGGCAGACTTTGACTTCGTTGTCTTTGTCGGGTGCAGAGTAGCTTTGAGCTTGAGCTGTCGTTAGTTTACAGAGCATATTAACTTGCTGCTCACAAGTGTTTATGTTTAATGTACAGAATCAAAGAGGCAAGTGTGATAGCTTAGCCGAAGGTGGCAGAAAACTATTGATTGAACCACTGAGTCCTGAGCCTTTTGATGCGCAAACATTTGTAGGGATCCATGACATCAGAGAGTAATCCTAATGGGTTTTTTGCCAGGAATCCTGGCACTGCTCACTTATCTGATGCTGAACACTTTGTACTCCAGTTATCTGAGAATTTGACAGGAGTCTCCAGTTTCATTAAGCTGTACGGGCAAAGCTGACTAAGCCCTTACAAAACACGTTTTGGCATTTCCACTCTGTATAGCAGTCTTAAAAGACTTAGCCGGCAGTAAAGGTTACATATATGTAAAGAACCATTACAGACTATGTCGTGATCCTCCGGTGTGTAATAAGACACATTCCCATTCATCTGACTCACTGCATGTGCTGTCTGTGTGACACCTTGGTGGGGTGATGTCATTGGTTTGTCGGCGAGACCAGTCAATGACTTGTCTGTCTTGATAAAAGAAGTACTTGGCTTTTTCCCGTATGTAACATGAATCATCTGTATGAAACATGTGGTTCCCATCTGCAGAGTTTCTCTATATTTGCCACATCTGTGGTACATTATCTGCTGGTGAGTGGCGTCACAATGATGACTTGTAATTTGTGTTCCTGATAGTGTTGAGTGAAATACCTCAGATAGCTTGTCCGCGCCAACTCACAGACTCGTTTTGCTGTTCAAGTGATTTTTTTTTAACACTGCAAAAGCAGTTCAGTGTACTTTAACATGACACACGTTTTATAGTTTTTGGTAATATAATGGGTCATAATATTTTGTTCATTGAAATTCTTTCATGTCTTGCAGCATACTTTTTTATTTGCTTTGGTTTGAAGAATCTCATCAGTGAGAACTGACATGCCGACTGGGATTATAAGTAATTGTGAGATTTAATGTGAATTTAAACTAAATTAGTAAGTATGACGTAGTTTGTGGTTACAGTTTTGTTCCTGTGTTTTCGTTGACAGCTGACCCCGGGTGGGAAGGCAGCTCAGGCCGGTGTTGGGGTAGGAGACTGGGTTGTGTCTATTGGTGATGCCATTGCAGAGGACATGACCCATGTTGAGGCGCAAAACAAGATCAGAGCAGCAACAGACTCCCTCACTCTCACTCTCAGCAAGTAAGTTTTTTGGTGTTGCATGATGCAGTGCAAGCCTACATGATACTTTCCATTGTTATCATGAGCAAATGCCACAATATAAATCTCCACAAAATACACTGCATGTCCTCATCCCTCCCAAAACAAAAATAACCCTCTCCATGGATGGTATGTCCTCCTGTGTCTACTGGTTAGCGGAATATGTGTAAATGAGCAAACACGGTATTAATGACAATGGAAGAAATGCTGCTTATATTTGGGTGCATTTAAGGTCAACTTGACCATTTATAAAGCACTTTTACATTTTTTGCTTACAACTCCAAGAACAATGAGGCATCAAAACAATTCCATCTTATTCATACAGCACCATCATAGCACAAGTCACTTCAAAGTACCATACATGAAGAACGTCTACACTTGAGCAACACCCATGAGCAAACACATTGGTGATGGTGATACAATAAACATTTTATTTTTTAATTAAGGTTATTACAACTGAACATTTTAATATCTGAGTTTTATTGTTCTGTTGACATTAAATATACAACACATTAACACATTTGATGAAATCCTGCAATATAACTTTCCAAAGCAACACAAAGGTGTGATATTTTCAGGACTGAAACAGTCTCCAAAAATCATGGTTATTGTTATTTTGGTCCCAGTGTTCTTTGCTGTATAGAAATAATGAAACTTGGGAGCTTTGCGTCATGCCTCAACCTTTATAATGAAATTAGAAAAACCTTCAGATTAAAACACTGTTGTTAAATTGAAAGCAGGATTTTTTTTTTCCCCTCCCCAAGCTATTTTAATTAACACGGGATAACTCTCCTTCAGGCGGCATTCATACCTGTCCACACAAGTCCTTCCAGAAATTCCTGCTTTGAGTATCTCTGCAGAGCACAAGCCAAAATGTTTCATCAGGAGCTTAATTATAAGAGAAACAGTTTCCCACCCAAAGACAGATGAAATATAACTATAAAGAACGTAAAGCCCCCAGAAATGAGAAGATGTTGACTGAAATAATAAAGACGGAACCATGTGGCTCCTTTTTGATTTAGTGGTTCTCCTGAGTGTAGGGCTTGTGAGCGCAGCTGTTACACGTGGCTACTTTTACAGCTAGATCACTTTGTTGTTGTCTGCCAAGAGGCACTGCTGTTAACTGCTGACAAATCTACTTTGTTCACTTGTTGAGCCAGACAGCCACAGGTCATTTTTATAGGACTTTACAGATTAAAGTAGAGAAGGAACGTAATCAAACAGTCTCAGATTTAGACATCCTGGTGGATATTTGTTTTGTTTCAGAGATGTTGTTCATTATTCAGTATATTGTAGACCAGACTACTGAATGTTTCTACTCACTCCACTTTATTTGTTCAAATGGACAGTTCTTGGTTCTTGTGAAACTGCAAAGAGACTGAAAGATGAGCAAAGATAAATTAGCAAATCCATCCATTTTGTGAACCCACTTATTCCTCTAAAGCCTCGGTCCCACCGAATAATGAAGGCTGAAGAAGGAGCCACGCATGGGTGTGGGGTGATTATTTGAAGAATGACCCACGTTTTCATCTTAACATGTATCCACTATGAAGGTGCCACTATGTGCCTCTGTAACCCGCATGTGCCGCGTAGCAGCCTCTAGTGAGCCACGACCGACCTGTCATTACAGCCTCGAATGGCTCGCATCAGCCACACTAAGCCACGTAGTGCCATGATAACGCCATGTTGGCGTACGTTTAGGCATGAGTTTGGTCCAAACCTCCAGCCCTCCCACACCTGGTCCCTTCAAAGTGTGGGTTTTCAATTCACAGATTCACAGCAGCATTTAAAGACGTCCCTTCTTTTTTTTTTTTTTTTTTTAACACAGTCCAAAAATAGACACCCCATCACAGTTCCGCAGTTGTGCGCTGTGCGCCAGGCTGCAGTCCACCTGTAATGCACCAGACCAGCTAGACCCGAACTACGGGTTCCTGGAGAGCCGCCTCTGTGCTTCTCGCTGGCTCCGCGGCTCTCTGGCTGCTTTTTTTTTTTTTTTTGTGGCTTTAAACCCACAAAACTTTATGGTTGTCCGTTTATTTCTGCAAAATCGCTCTTTTGCGCGCGTGCTGCTGTTGTCCTTTCATGGACAGCCGCCTCTCTGCTCTTTCTGGCTTCTGTTCCATCCGTGGCTTGCTGGCTTTATTTTTTCCCTGGCTTTAAGCACAGTCATTTTTACAACGTGATTCCACTTTAACTTTGTGTTTGTCTGTTTATTTCTGCAAAAGCGCTCTTTTGCGCGTGGTGCCGTTCTGCATATAGAATGAGGTGGCCATTTTATTATATACACCTGTGGATCATTTTCAATATATATATTTCTTTATTTCTTCCGCAGCTTACAAGTCACCATGATACAACTTTTAACTTTGTGTTATGTCTTCAAAATCCGTCTTTTGCGCGCTCTCCACCTGTGTTGCTGCACAGCTCCTGCTCTTAGCTGCTCCACTGGAGTTATTATCTTCCATGGCTTTAAACACACATCCACTTTCACGCAGTCACCCAAATTTTAACTTTGTGTTCGTCCAATATTGACTGAAATATCACTCTTTTGTGAGCTGGCGTTCTGCCTAAATGCTCGTTTGAAGCGTGGTGAGGAGTCACTATTGCCTCAGTGCACACACACAGCGGAGCTCATGTGATACATTAATTCCAGACGTGATTACAGGTATTTTCGGCATCCAAGGTTTGACAGAAAATGATTAATCTGCTACAAAATAATCACAGAGCAGGTGGAATTTGGTGCGCAAAGAGGAGACCCGCTCCAAAAATAGCCTCTCAGGTCTTGCCTCAGTACGCGCACACAGTGATCCATTAACAAGATATTAAATCAACATACTTTTACATACAACAGACATCAACATACAGACATACTTTTATAGCAAGGAACTGTTTTATCAAGCTATAAAAAACATTAAAAATAATTACTTTAAGCTGCTCAAAATACATCCCACATGGAGCAGGAAAGAGAGGAAAAAAGTGTCCAGATGAAACAGTCCTCTGTGATGCCAGAAGTGATTAGAAGTGTTTTCAACATCCAAGGTTTGGCAGAAAATGATTAACCCACTACAAAATATATAGAGTCCAGCGCACAGAGCAGGTGCAATTGTGTGCGCAAGAGGAGGAGCCGCTCCAAAAATAGCCTCTCTGGTCCTGCGAAGCTGCCAGGCGCACGGATAATGGACTTTTTGCAGACTCGTAAGCACCACGCAAATGCCTCTAAGCCGTCACAGTAACTCGAACACAAACTGCGCCACACTGTTGTTGCTAAATTTTGAACATCTTGAAATTAGCGCCATGCTCAGAGAGGAGCCTCGTTAACTGAAGATAATGCCTTTAAGAGCCACTCTGAGCCACTATAATGCCACGATAGCTCACGAAAGAAAAAAAACAGGGTGCGTGGCTCCTTCTTCACTCGGTGGGGCCGAGGCTTTAGGGTCACGGTGGCTTGGGGGTGGGGTTTGTGTAGTGGTGCCTATCCCAGCAGGCATTGGGTAAGCTGAAATTCAAACAAACACATTCACGCTTATCAGTTGCATCTAACCTGCGTGTCTTTGTAACTGTGAGGAAACTGGAGCCGCAAATGGAACCCACGTAAATGCAGGGAGAACTCGTGAGCACAACAAAGAAAGAACCAGGTTGCAAGCCATCCCAGTACCTTCTCGCTGTTTGGCAACAGTGCTAACCACTAAGCATCCATGCTACACTGAATAAGCAAATAATATGGAGAACAGTTTGTTGGAGGAGAACATGTCAAACAAAAAAGACAGTGAGAGAAGAGAGTCCACTGTGGGAAGCGATGAAGATCAACGGTCAGATTGCATTTACCAATGGAAATACAGTTCAGGTCAGTATTAATAGTACCCCAGGTTTTTAAAGACAGACTTTAAGATGTGGTCAGAAATAAAATGCGTGTAAACCTGTTTTGTGCAATTAGAGTATTTATGAAAGTGTCCAAAGTTAATGAACAACAGTAACAACAAAAATGTTATTGCGACATTTTAAAATTACAGACAATAGAGACTATTGAGGGAAGCCAACAAGATACCATTGACAACTCTGAAGAAGTTACAGGTTTTTTTGGCTTGTCACCAGTCACAGGTTTATATTGGTGTGGAACAGAGAAGGATTTTGTTAGCAAAAAGTGATCAGTAATAGGCTGAGGTCTTTCATGCAACGTCTGGCAAACTGCAGATGAAATATATCTGTTTTTATGAAACTTCTCCTCTGTTCCACTCCATGATTCATATCGCTGTAGTCTTTTTTTTTTTTTTTTTTTTTTTTTTTTTACTCCGTTTTATTTTATTTTCTTCCAGTTATTGTCCCACAAAGGTAATAGATACAGAACATATGCATATCGTTTCAATTTATACACTCATCTCCACACTGCAAAAATTATCATCAGCAAATACACTGACATATTGGAACCCCTATTCCCCTCTCCTCCCACCCACCTACCCACCCACAGGTTCATAGGATATGATGTACACTTGGCCAGCAAGAAACCAACATACATACATATAAATTAGATTAAACTATGGGACTCTCTCAAAGCTGTAATACGATGCAGATTAATTGTGAGGATGACTTATTTGAAGAAAATCAGAACAGAAACATATAACAAATTAATCTCAGATTTGAACGAATCGGAACAGATATATGGCAAAAATAAGGATCAGAAAATTTACGAACAAGTTTTGAAGAGACGCATAGATGAGATATTGGGTCAAGAGATAGAGAAAAAAGCAAGATTCACAAAACAGGCATATTATGAATTGGGCCCTAAATCCACTAAACTACTCGCCCGGAGATTACGAAAACAGCAAGCTGATAATACAATTCATAAAATAAAAGATCATAATACAAACAAACTGATGACCGAGCCAAAAGAAATAGAACATATCTTCAGGGACTATTATAAAAAACTATATACACAAACATCGACGGTAGATACTAAATTAATGAGAGATTTTTTTAAATCCACTTGATCTACCTAGTATTGGAGAGAAACAAAATAAGATAGTAACATCAGAAATATCACTGGAGGAGATGTAGAAGGGAATAGGTAGGTTAAGAACAAATAAAACCCCAGGTAGTGATGGCTTTCCTGTAGAGTGGTATAAAGTGTTCCAAAATGAACTGAGTCCACTTCTACTTAGGACTTTTAACTGGATTATGAAAGAAGGTAAGATACCCCCATCATGGAAAGAGGCAATTATAACTTTAATCCCTAAAGAAAACAAAGATAAGGAAAATTGTAGTAATTATAGACCCATATCAATTCTAAATGTGGACTATAAATTATACACTTCAATTATCTGTAAATGACTTGAAAAGTTCATGCCAGACTTAATTGAGGAAGATCAAACAGGATTTATATCTGGCCGACAAACACAAGACAACATTAGAAGAACGCTACACATCATACATAAAATTCAAAAAGAAAGCTACAATGCAGCTATGATAAGCCTCGATGCAGAAAAGGCATTTGATAGAGTAAATTGGGATTTTTTTTATACCAAACACTAGGAAAATTTGGCTTCACTGAAGAATCAATTAATTGTATTAAGGCAATTTATCAACAACCTACTGCAAGGGTAAAGGTGAATGGATCATTAACTGAGAGAATCGTACTGGGTAGAGGAACGAGACAGGGATGTTGGATTAGCCCCACATTGTTCGCCATTTATATAGAACTATTGGCACAAGCAATCCGCCAGGATACGGAATTGAAGGGTATAACTGTTGGAAATAGGGAACAAAAAATAGGCCTCTTTGCGGATGATATAGTGCTTTACTTATCAGATGTAGATACCTCTTTCCTGCGAATGATGGAAATTATAGAAAAATTCAGTTATGCAGGATTCAAATTAAATCTTGCAAAAACCCAGATTCTCTCATTTAATTACACCCCCTCAATACAAATCAAACATAAATATGGAGTAAATGGGACTCAAAACAGATTAAATACTTAGGAGTATATATAACCAAAAATATCTCAAATCTGTATGGGGCTAATTACAACTACATAAATCAAAATATAAAAAAGGACATGGAACGATGGTCTTACCATTGGATTTTAGTAGTAAGATAAATATAGTGAAAATGAATATTTTACCAAGGTTATTGTATTTATTTCAATCCCTGCCAATAGATATTCCACCAAAACAATTTATAGAATGGGATAAATTAGTATCTAGGTTTATTTGGGGAGGGAGGAAAGCCAGAGTTAAATACACTACGCTCCAATTGCCAAAGAATAAAGGTGGAATGGCACTCCCAAACTTTAAGATATATTTTTATGCAGTTCAGCTTCGACCACTAGTTAACTGGTGTGATGAAAATTATATAGCAAGATGGAAAGAGGTTGAGACATACATCCCTGACTATCACATCTAAACACTCTTGGGAGAGAAAAAACAATCCCTGGCCATATTAGGAATTTGATTGATCCAATAACAATATTTACACTGGAAATGTGGTTTACTCTTACCAGACAACTTAAACTGAAAAAGGGGCTAAAAATATTAAAATGGATAACATTGGATGGTGAATTTAGGCCTGGGCTGTATGACTGAACATTTAAAGAATGGAAGAAAAATGGAATGACTGCATTTTGCTGGAGGCAATGTGGTCAAATAAATGCAAACCACACACATCTTCTGGTGTTGCCCTAAAATAGAACTGTTTTGGGATGACGTGAACACTGTGATAAATGATGTGCTTGGATATAGGGTTTCCAAGGACTGTTCCACCCTGTATTTGGGAAATATAGGTATAGTAGTGAAAGAGGATAATTATCTGGTAAAAATTCTTCTTACGGCTGCCAGGAAGGCCATAACAAGAAAGTGGCTTTCCTCAGACCCACCTAGACAAAAAGAATGGTTGGATATAGTACAGGAAATTTGTGTGATGGAAAAAATGACTTACTGTTTGAGACTAAAAAAGAAGATTATAATAGGAAATGGTGCAAATGGATAAGTTATATAAACAAAGACATTAACATTTGAATGGATTTTATTTTTTATTCTCTTCACTTATATAAATGAAAATGTGATCTGAAACTGTAATGCCTCCTGTCCCTTGTGAGCTGATCCCATACTGTTTGACTACTGTTCTTTTCTGTATATATACTTGTAAGAAATAAAAAAAAAGAGAAAAAAAAGTAATGAAATAATACAATAACATAAATAAGTTAAAATAAGAGTCAATAATTAAACGAATAATTAAATGGGGGGGGGGGGTGTCACTGCTACAATCGATCATGTGTCAGTTCTGCCTCATTGTCAAGGGGTTCCTGCAACAAGTCATAAAAGGTCTTAAAAAAAAAAAAGCCTCCATGTTTTAAGAAAGCATTGAGAGGAGTCTTTAAGTGTATATATTTAATTTTTTTTTTCTAGTTTTAAGAAATACATACTATCCTTAACCCAACGAGAGAAAGATGGAGGGGCTTGTTGTTTCCACCTGAGGAGGATTAAGCATCTCGCCAGGAGTGTGGTAAAGGCTACAACTACATGTGCTTGAGCGGGTAAGACAGCCCGAGATCTCTCTGGAGTTGGACCAAAAAGGGCACAGATTGGATCAGGATCTAACTGGGTTCCAAACATCTCACTAAAGGCTTTAAAAATGCTCGACCAAAAGTTGGAGAGGTTCGGGCACAGCCAGAACATGTGGATTAGGTCTGCTGGTTGAGCTCTGCACCGGGGGCATAATGGGTTAGCATTCGGATAGATCTTTGCCAGCCTGGCCTTGGTAAAGTGAGCTCTATGCACCACCTTCAGTTGGATTAAACTGTGCTTAGCAGAGGTAGATGTGTGTATTAGTTTTAAGATGGAGTCCCATTGATCGTCTCTGAAAACTATTCCAAGATCAAAATCCCAGGCCTTCCTTAAATTTTCAGTGGACTGTGGGTTAATGTTCTGGATGAGATCATAGATCTGGGTTACAAGCCCTCTCCGGTCTGATTTCAGTTCCAGAATGTATTTGATGTGACTTTTTTGGGGGGGGGGGCTTATGTGGAAATGAATTAAATGTCTTTTGTACAAAGCTCCTTATCTGTAAATAACGGAAAAAATGGCTCTTAGGTAAATCGTAGGTTTAGGATAGTTGAGAGAAAGACAGACATAAATATGTCTTCTATATACAAGTCACAAATAGACTTGATCCCTTTGTTAAACCACAAATTGAATGCAATATCAGTGCAAGAGGGAATGAACATGTGATTTGACCTGACAGGAGAGAGAGCAGAAGGCCCCTGAAGCCCAAAATGTCTTCTAAATTGCACTCAAATTCTTATGATTGATTAACTGTTGCATTTGAGCTCAGAGTATTGCTTATAAGTGGCTAGGCTGCACAGATGACTGAGCCTAGGTGATGTTGGCATGATGAAAGCTCCAATTGTGCCCAGTTTGCTGTCTCTGCGGCCAGGTCATTTTCCAACCAATGAATTCATTTCTGGATGTTGCATGCCCACTAATAAGAAATCAAATTCAACAGCGCCTGTCCTCCAGAACACTTTAATCCTTGGAGGTGAGTCTTACTAATACGGCTAGGTTTGTTTGCCCATATGAAAGAGACAATGGTTTTATCAAGTGTTTTAAAGAAAGATATATATATATTTTTTTTTTTATTAAAATTGGGATGTTTTGGAAAAGATATAAAAATTTTGGCAAGACTATCATTTTAATAAGGTTAACACGTCCTATTATTGACAATGGTAGAGAGGCCCGCTTACATTTATTAACGACAATGATAAAGTTTTTCTTAAGATTAGAGGGAATTTCATCTGCCTTAGAGTTCAGGGGGAGGAGTTTGCTCTTTTGCAAATTCAGTTTATATCCGGAGATCTTTCCCAACTGTTTTAAAATATCTAAAATGCAAGGGATGGATGAGATTGGGTCGGAAATGTACAGGAGCATTTCATCTACATAAAGAGAAGTTTTAAACTCTAAGCCTTCCCGCTGTATACCTTTAAAGTCCTTACAATGTTGCAGTGCAATTGCCAAGGGCTCAATGGCCAGTGCAAAAAGGAGAGGGGACAGAGGACAACCCTGTCTTGTCCCCCATCTGAGAGGGAAGTAACCAGATGGAGTATTATTAGAGATCACCGACACCAGTGGGGAAGAGTAAAGCAACCTGATCCAGGCTATGAACGCCTCTTTAAAGCCAAACGTTTGAAGAGTAAAAAATAAATGTTCCCATTCGACCCGGTCAAAGGCCTTTTCAGCATCGAGCGAAATTACTACCTCGGGGCATGTTGACTGGGTTGAGTGTACGATATTGAATAACTTTCTCAAATTGGAGTAAGAGTGTCAGCCTTGTATAAATCCAGTCTGATCAGGTGAAATAATATCGGGGATCACACTCTCTAGGCGTTTGGCCAATACTTTGGATAATATTTTAAAATCAACATTTAACAAAGAAATTGGATGATACGATGCACAGAAGAGTGGATCTTTGTTTTTTTGCCAATAGAGAAATGGCCTGTCTCGGTGTCACTGGAAGGGTAGCTAGAGAGAGTGCTTCTCTGAACATAGATTGAAGAATTGGTGCTAGTAGGTGGACGAACTTTTTGTAGAATTCACACATATACCCGTCAGGGCCAGGTGACTTATTTTGCATGGAATTAATAGCTGCAACAATTTCAGAAATGGAAATGTCTGCACTCAGTTTAGCATTTTGGACCTCTGATATGCTAGGGATTCAGGTTTTTGAAGAAGTTGTGAGCAAGGACAGAGTCACCACTGCATTCTGATGTATAAAGCTCAGAGTAGAACTGAGAGAAAGCTTTATTTATGTCATCATGATCTGTCATTACCTCACCTGTATGTGATTGGATCTTTGTGATCGAGCTAGCAGCTACTGCCTGACGAGCTTGCAGAGCTAATAGTCCATTTGATTTGTGTCCAAATTCATAGACATTATGCCTGGCTTTCATAATTAGGCATGTTGCCTCATCAGTGGTTAGTAGGTCGAATTCAGTTTGTAATTTCAAGCGGTCTTTGTAAAGAACCGGATTCGGGCTTTGAGCATATTTCAAATCAATATCTAGTATTCGTTGGGAGATTTCATGCAGTTTTGAATGCTTTTCTCTAAGTGCAGAGGAGTAAGCTATGATTTATCCACGAATGTATGTTTTAAGAGTCTCCCATAGTGTGGCAAATGAAACCTCAGGGGAGGTGTTTGTCTCTAGGAAAAATTTAATTTGGGATGAGATAAACTCTATGAATTTCTCATCTGATAGAATAAGAGGGTTAAATCTCCAGATTCTGTTAGGGGTGGGGCAGTTTGGAAGATCCAAGTTAAGCTGTAAAACACTGTGATCTGATAATACTGGTGTATGAACAAGTTTTGACCTTAGGTAAAAGCCTATTAGCCAATAAAAAATAATCTATGCGGGTGTAGGTGTGATGTACATTTGAGAAAAAAGAATAAGTTCTAGTGTTAGGAAATTTTAATTTCCAAACATCTGAAAGGCCACACTGACGCATGAAATCATTCACAACTCCTGCAGACTTAGAAAGGCTCTGAGGTTTAGCTGATGACCTATCCAGGGTGACATCCAGTACAAGATTGAAATCCCCTCCTATTATAAGCTATCCATTATCAATCTTGGGTATCATCAAAAATAGTTTTTCAAAAAAATTACTGTCATCACAGTTTGGTGCATACAAATTACAGGATTGGCAAAGAACTGTCCAGCCACAATAACATATCACCCATTAGGATTGCTAATAACTTTTTATATTTTTATTTATTAATATAGCTGTCCCTCTTGCCTTTGAATTAAATTTTGAATGGAATACTTGACCGATTCATCTTCGTTTGAGACTGGCAACATTTGCATTACATAGGTGGATTTTTTGTTAAAAAGGCTACGTCTACATTCAGCTGCTGCAAATAAGATAAAACGTTTTGTCTTTTAACTGGGTTATTGACCCCTTTAACATTCCAGGATATGAATTTGGTGGGATTATCAGTTACCTTTTTATAATGACTACTCATACCAGTTCAAGAGAGCAGACCCATGGTAAATTAGGATAGTTTGACGGCAAAAGTGTCCTGTCTGAGTGATGTGCAGTAACAAAATGGGGGGGAATTAATGATAACAATAACTTCAATGACAAAAAGTAATGCTCCAGCCACTTGCACATAAGCCCATGAAATCTCTCTATGCATGTGCCTCTACCCACTTTGTGCTCGCTGTAGTCTTTTGAGACTGTAGTACCACACCAGTCCTTCCCTGACCTTATGTGGTGGATATCTTTAAAAGGAGCATGTGCAGTGTAAGGCATGGAGCAGTCACTTTACACAAGGGTGTGACTTTGATATTGAGGAAAACGTAGCATCAAAATGCAGTTTAAGCAGTTTTGCCCATTCCTTTTTGCAGCACCTTGTAAGCTCCATAAGTTTGGATGGGGAGCATCTGTGCACAGCCATTTTCAGATCCCTCCAGACATGTTCAATCAGATTCAGGTCTGGGCTCTGACTGGGCCACTCAAGGACATTCACAGAGTTATGCTGAAGCCACTTCTTTGATATCTTGGCTGTGTGCTTAGAGTCATTTTCTTGCTCAAAGATAAACCATCACCCCAGTCTTAGGTCAAGAGCACTCTGGAGCAGGTTTTCATCCAGTATGTCTCTGTACATTGCTGCATTCATCTTTCCCTCAATCCTGACTCGTCTCCCAGTTCCTGCCGCTGATAAACATCCCCAAAGCATGATGCTGCCACAACCATGCTTCACTGTAGAGATAGTGCCTGGTTTCCTCCAAACATGACACCTGGCATTCACACCATAGAGTTCAATCTTTGTCTCACCAGACAAGAGAGTTTTGTTTCTCATGATCTGAGAGTCTCTCACGTGCCTTTTGGCAAACTCCAGGTGGGCTGCCATGTGCCTTTTGCTAAGGAGTGGCTTCCGTCGAGCCACTCTACTATACAGGCCTGATTGGTAGATTGCTTCAGAGATGGTTGTCCTTCTGGAAGTTTCTCCTCTCTCCACGCAGGAATGCTGGAGCTCTGACAGAGTGACCATCAGGTTCTTGGTCACCTCCCCGACTAAGGGCCCTGTCCCACTGGCATTTAGAAGGATTTGCCTATGGATTGCGCACAAAATTGGCCCATATTCGCCAAATATCCACAATATCCGTGTAACATGCCTGTATGAGTCGGCCGTCATCCGAACACGCCCGTGATCATCCGCAGACGCACGCATGTCTGCAGCCAGGATTTTTGAGCTGTTCAAAAATCTGAATGCGGATGACATCTGCCTTACATACTCCATATATACTCAATTCATACACAATACATACTCACTCTATGCGCTGAATATCTGCAGTTAACCGCTGATATCCGCAACTGACGGGGATTTGCGGCTTGGAGCAGACTGGGACAGTGTGTAAAACAGATATATTGCGTGCCTATCATGTCCACATCACAAACTAAAATTTGTTGTAGCGAATGCATACAAATTGGCCACGAGTAAAGCGTTTTTATTACATCTACTTTGCAGCTGATTTGTGAACAATCTGTGAATGCATAACAAACACGTCACGTAAACCCAAAGTACTATATGTGGCAGAAAGCGACATACCTGCCAGTCAGTACTGGTCCGGCTGTGTAAATCCACAAAGACGTAGCTGCTGCAATCCAGGACTTTTATTTAACACCAACAAAAGGAAGAGTTGCTGTTTAACCACAACTCATGCTGAGGTCTGTTTTCTGTGACACTCTCAACAACAAAAAAAACCCGTCTCACACCCTGAGCGGCTTCCCCCTCCGGCTCCCCAAACTCATGAACAGTTAACCCTCGCATGACAACACTCTGTGGTCAACTTGTCCAAGTCCAGCAAATGCTCCAGAGGCTGTATTGTTGGTGTGAATAGTGATGCCGACGGCCCGAGTGCGCTTCTTTTATGACCGCAATGCAGATGCCGTGCACGCGCAACATGTGCGTGATGCATTCATAATACACCCGTAATACTGCCGTGATAATCTCAATGTGTCGGATCAGTTTCCTCACTACATGCGTTATATAACCTTGATTGTTCATCATATATTCGCTATATATTATTAATATATCTGTAATTCATACTTGGGACATTTGGCCATTTTTGTTGCACATGACAACGAACGCCCGCAATTTGTATACTCAATTCATGCGCAATTAATCCTCTCCCCAGTGGGACAGGGCCCTAAGGTCCTCCTCCCATGGTCGCTCAGTTTAGACTGGCGGGCAGCTCTAGGAAGAGTACAGGTGAATCAAGACAGCTTCCATTAATAATGGATAATGGAAGCTACTGTGCTCATTGGGAACTTCAAAGCAGCAGAAATGTTTCCGTACCCTTCCCCACATTTGTGCCTCATGACAAACCTGTCTCAGAGGTCTACAGACAATTCCTTTGACCTCATGCTTGGTTTGTGTTCTGATATGCACTGTCAGCTATGGGACCTTATATGTAGACAGGTGTGTGCCTTTCCAAATCATCCCCAATCAACTGAATTTACCCAAGGTGGTCTCCAATTAAGCTGTAGAAATGTCAAGGATGATCAGTGGAAACAGGATGCACCTGAGCTCAAATTTGAGCTTCATGGCAAAGGCTGTGAATACTTATGCACATGTGATTTCTTTTTTTTTTTTTTAAGTAAATTTTCAGAAATCTCTAAAAGCTTTTTTCCACATAGTCATTATAGGGTGTTGTGTGTAGAATTTTGAGGGGAAAATATATTTCATCCATTTTAGAATAAGGCTGTAGCATAACAAAATGTGAAGTGCTGTGACTACTTTCTGGATGCACTGTATGAAGGTCATTTCCAATCTTTTTTGGGTGCTCCCCCAACATTTTGAGTTATGCTGTCCACAGACAGATGAGATGAATCCAAAAAACATAATCTCCTTAGCAATGGAAACTAAAAAAAAGTGCTTTTTAGACATTTAGTGGATATTTTTATACCCTTTATCTCATATAAGGGAGTGTTGTGTCCTACAGTAAGTTTATATGTTTGCTTCAAGTCAGCCACACTCCACTTTGTGGTTTGCCTGTTCATTTTCCCACCTCCTTGTGGAGTTTAGTGGTTGTAAACATTTCATTTTTTTTCTCCTCTTTTACCCATGGTACTCTTTCCATAAATCCCAAGTCATTATCTTGCCCTCTCTTATTGTTATTGCATTGCAAGGTAAGCAAGTATTGGTTTCCTAAAACACTTCTCAGTGAAGCGTTTTTGTCAGTTTTATTTATTCTTATGTTGCAATTGATCAACTTGTTTCTTTTTTTGGTCAGGAGAGGAGGACAGCTGTACTGATAAAATAGAGTGGATTGCTTGTTTAGGTTTAGTGTCTCATTTTGTGTAGCAACAAAGTGCAGTTTATGGCTTCTTTTATGGGAAAGGTTTAGGCTTTGTCCAGATTTTTTAGGGAGTGGAATAATTATAATAAAAAAGAGCTTTAGATTGTAGGAAGAACTCTGCGTGGTATCGCTTAGCATCTGCAAGGAGTCAGTCTGTGTTTCAGTGCCAGTGATTAACGTCCAGGCTTGTGAATTGAGCATGTCAGTGACATACGCAATCTTCATTACCGCAAGGTTTATTATTATTTTTATTTATTTTATTTTTTCTAAATATAAAAAAAAATATTTAGTGTCGTTTGGGAAGTTAAATGCATATCAACTAAAATATAGAAGAATTAAAAAATGTATCAGGAAATTATTTCATAGTGTGTGCATACAGTTTTAGGTTGCAACACAGGACAAACTAGAACATGAGACAAAGTATTACCTGAAAGTGTAACATAATAATCTCCACATTTGTTTCACTGCAGTCCAGTTTGCCAAAATAAATATTGTTGATGTAGTCATGCACATTCCTTAAATCCCTGGTCAAAGTCTGGTTCAAATAATGGGAGGCTGTAAAAAGACAGCAGGCGAGTTGCCGTATATGTGGCACAATGATTTCTCTTGTTTTTACAAACGTCTGTCATGCTCAGACATGTCACGCTGCTTATTCTCTCTGTATCTATATTATCATGTTTTACAGTGCTGTCATTCTGTCTTTAACATTGCTCTGTCAGTGGCTGCACAGGCATGAGTATTTCAGTACCTCAGCTGATGAGGTTATGTATTTTTTACTGTTTGTTTGTCAGCAAAATATCTAAAACAACAGTTGACCAATGTAATGAAATTTGGTGGTGTAGACCTTGGGAAAAGCTGATTAAATTGGTGTCTGAATCCAGATGTTTCATTTGACCATTAATCAAAGGCAAGTAACTTCAAAGTAAGGGTAACGGGATGACTTGCGGTAAGCTATAGAGCCATGCAAGTGTAGCTTGTAGATTGGTTGGTGGTAACCTCAAAAAAGTAACTGGGTTGGAGTAACTGTAGGTAATAAAGTTGTAGTAACTGATTAAATACATCATATTATCCGGTTTATCAATTACACCTGTTTATAAAAAAGCCTTTTGAAGAGTAAAGACCCATATGCAAGTCACACTGGACCGACTTTAATCAGCAGAAAGGTGAGTCACGATTGACATCTTTAAATGGAGGTTGATGAATAGATTGTGGATCCACTGATTATGAATCAGAAGCAGCTGGTCCACAATCCATCCATCCATCCATTTTCTTCCGCTTTTGCAGCGCAGACCTTCCGATCCACACACACCTCCCCCAGCTCCTACGGGGGAACCCCAAGGCGTTCCACAATCAACATAGGGAAATGATCATTTTCCCGCTACACACTCTAAAACAATGTAAAGGTCCAACTGCAGCATACTCTTTTCAGGCAGCAGTGTAACTGGCCGTTGCTCTGTTATAACACTAGCGAGAACTATGACATGTTTTTTTAAATAGTTACTTCTGTTCTTGTGTGCCATTCTCTGGTCACATACTGAAAGCGTGATAGCTGGTCTGTTTTGTTGTCTAGATTTTGACTTGTCCCATTTTTGTCATGTCGGGTTGTTCTTTTTGTGGAAGTTTATATGGGTTGATCTTCCTGAAGCAGTTCCCGTTGTACACGTTGAACTGGCGGCAGAAGCAGTAGGAGCTGTTGATTGATGCAATCTATTATATGGTGCCAATACTGACATGATTAGTCCCATGGGAGCATTTTTAGGAAACTGCAGTACTTAAGACTTGTAATAAATTGTAATTAAATTAGTTTAATGTAACAATGTCCTAATTACTGTTTCATGACTTTGTTTTCTCCATGCAGAGCTTTTAAAACGGGTGGTGACCAGAAGGTAAGACTGTGTTTCTGTGCAACATAATTTCTCCTCTGTGTGACCCCTGGAGGCTTTGTCATGAGGTCTTTGTCTGACCTACAGTGACTTCATTACTGAATCTGAAATTTCCATTAAATGCTCTCAATTACTTTGACTGTGTTATGTCACTTTGTGTTTATTTAAGCTACATCTCAGTCTCACATGGCTCACACATTGTTTGCAAAGGATCACTGAGTCACTAAATTGGTTGTTTGCCTGATAGAATGGTGTGAATGTTGCTTTGAGAATTTCCTGTGGTTAATTTTGTGATGCCTTGCACAGTTCCTGGCATAACTCTAAAACAGCCACATTTCCTTTTACTGTCTGACCTCTTGGGAATGACTTATCCTGCTGATTGTAGTTTTTGATTGTGATAACTGTGCCATGTCCTGCCTTCTGTTGCTCGCTGTTTCTCACAGAAGATAACAAAGTCAGTGTTCTATTTTAGTTGGTACACTTTTTGCTGCCCATGCACAGTGCTCTGTGAGAATCTCATTAGTGAGACCTGTCACTACAACATTTGAACTTTTTGTTTTTCTTGAAAATAAACTGCAGCAGCAGATTATGTTAACCAGTCAACATGAATGCGGTATTATGCACTCACATGTCTTAGGTCTTCTTGCAGGGGAAAAAAAATCCTGCAGGCTTTAAGAGAGCTGCCCATGCAGCACAGTCTTTTTGCTGTGAGAGAATACTAGAAAATATCTCTTTCCTTCATATTTATTACCTCCGCCAAGGAGGTTATGTTTTCGGTCCCGTCCTTTTGTTTGTTGGTTGGTTTCAGGGGTCGAAATACATTTTTTTTAACCTACTTGCACTGGTGCTAGTAGCAAAAAAAATTACTTGCACCAAAAAAAGTTACTTGCACAACTAAAAGTTAGTCTTGTATCAACCCTAAAACTCTTCCTCTGATGTGTCAGACTCTTCCTCTCTGGGGAGAATTTGAGGGGAGAGCAGCAGCAGCGGCAGACAGTTGTTTTTTTTTTTTTTTTTTTTTTCACGTGCACGCACGAACGAATCGTCCGTGAAGATTATTTTATTTATTAACTACACAGATGTATAATAAAACAAATGGTGACTGGTTTATAACACAATTATGACAGAGTTTGAGGGGAAAGAGAGCAAGGAACTACGGAGCCCTGGAAGTGTCATCGCAAAATGTTTTGCATTTGGAGAGAATGTGCGCATTTTTTCGTATATTGTGCACTTGTTTTATGATATTGTGCGCACGTTTTAAGCATCGTTTGAGTAAAACAAGGGCACGATCTACTTAAACGTGGCCACAATTTGTAAAATGTGCACTCAACATTGTCTTGACACATAAATGTTGACTATTAGCCATAAAACCCGGGGACGGTGTAATACATTTCCCCATTAGAAATGGATCTGGTCAGGGTATATCACGGTTTGGGCGCACAAGGACATACAGAGAACTCCAGCTACCCAGCATGGCATCATCTGGAGTTTAAGCACATTAAAAAGGATGCTGAGGGCAAAGCGTCTCCTCCTCATGAGTATGACAGTTTAGCTCATATTATGAAGTTCATTTTGAATGAAAGGAAAACGTGCGCATGTTTTATTAATTTGAGGGCTCAGTTAAAGGAAAACATGCGCACGAATTATCATGGTCAGGAAAACGTGAGCACGTTTTATTAATTCGTGGGCTCAATTAAAGGAAAACGTGCGCACAAATTATCATGGCCAGAAAAAAAAAATCACTTTAAGTGACCTCTCCCGGGTTCTGTAAAGGAACCGCAGCAGCAGCCAGTTTTTTTTTTTTTCACGTGCGCGAGCGAACTAATCGTCTGTGAAGATAATTTTATTAACTACACAGATGTATAATAAAACTAATGGTGACTGGTTTATAACACAATGATGACAGAGTTTGAGAGCAGAGAGAGAGAGACAGTTTTTTTTCTTTTTTGTTTACATGTGCGCGCACGAACACAACAAATAGAGCAACTCGCTCCGTGTGTGAGAGTCATAAAATGCAGAGAAGACGAAGACAACACACTGGAAATTGTTTTTTTCCTTATTTATTCCTTTATTGCTTCATTCTACTGGTGCTTATAGTTGATAAAACTTGGATAAAGTTACTTGCACCAGTGCTAGTGCAGTATAAAATTACGTGCACCGCTCGAATCATATGTGCACAAACTAGCACATGCACTTACTATTTCAACCCCTGGTTGGTTGGTTGGTTGGTTTGTTAGTTAGCAGGATTACTCAAAAAATCCTCAACCGATTTCAATGAAATTTTTACCAGGGGTGTATCTTGGCCTAACTTAGAAGTCATTAAATTTTGGTAATGATCCAGAACATGATCCCGATCCAGTAATTTTTTTAAGGATTCTTTATCATTGCAGGATAGGGCCAATTTCAAAATTTTTGCATCTACCTTCATGAAGACGGGTCACAAAGGCTGAACAAAAATTAAGTTACGACACAACAATAATTTAGCATTTGTTTCTCCTCATTAAATAAACTTATTAGAAAATAAAAAAAACTTGTGTAGTTCATGCAGTTTCTCTTTATAAATACATTTGCTGAAGATCTAAGAGCTTAACCCTCTAGGAGCTGACGCTGTCGTATATGACGGCTGAGACCAAGCTTTACTAAATTATGAATAACTTTTAATGATATGAGATAGAAACATACTTTTTTTTTTTTTTTTTTTTTTTTTTGCTGAAAAGTTAACTCTGCGGACTTTCGAGCCACCGTCCACCATCTTTGTACTCCTCATAGAAGCTGTGTGATGACATGAGCAATGTGAGTGTCCAGTTGGAATTGGTTCACCGTCACGTGGTTTTCCAGAATCCAATCGTAGGGCAGATTCACCTAACATGACGCACCAAAGATTGTTTTTAGGAGTGATGTGTTACTAGTTTATTATAGCTTGCTGTGTGTTTTGAATAAATGTGTGTGGAAAATTATTTTCTGCTTTACTTTTTCCTTTCTTATTTCTGATTGTAAACCTTTATTACACTTATAAAACACAACTATAGCATATATATTTTGAAAGTACAGGTCCTGAAAAAAAGAGACATAAAACTTGATTGTGGGATGTAGGGAGAACTGTTAACAGCAATAATAAAACATTTATGCCAGGCAAGTGAACTTTTCAAAAAATGCCCTCGGACCCCAGAGGGTTAACCACTGAATCTGAAACATGACGGTAGATGTGTGAAACGACGTGGAATAAGTCTCTTTGCCAAAAGGTATTCCATGTGACGTCAGTGACCCTATGGCCTTGGCGGAGGTTTGTGCTCTCCGAGTGCTTCTAGTTGCAGTATGAAATAGTGCTTCCAGATTGGTGTGTTATGCCTGTAATTTTGTCTTGAAAGGGTTAATAATCTCCATGATTTTTGACATGGGGTTAAGCACTGTGATTCTTAGGGACACTGTATTGTGCTTCATGATTAATGTCCTGATAAAACATGGGCGTTTGCAGTAGCAGAAAGGAAATATTACTGTCTGTCAAAACAAAAACAAACATACAAACAAAAACAGTATAACTGCATGTTGTGTGTTGTGTTGCATTGTGTTCCTCTCTTACGCCTTCATAGGATTCAGTTGCCCTGACTTCTGTTCAGCCAAAGTACTCGTTTGCCCCCAGCACAACCATTAACAAGATGGCGAGGCCTTTTACACCAGGTGGTGGTAGTACCAACTCAGGACCTGCTATTAAACCCGTGGCCTACTCGCCTAAGCTTAGCGTTCCGCACTCACAGGGCCGTGCCAGTGTGCAGCAGCCACAGAACGGGTAGGTGGATGATTAAATAAACAGTCATTGTTCTCCTGGGAATGGCAGTGTAACTGATGTGGTTTTGTGATCTTTTTGTTGTCTCACTCATCTGGTTTTACACTCCAGAGAAAGCACCAGGAAGTAATGACTTCCAGACTGCATTAGCTTAAGAAATTAGTTTCTATCACTACTGCAGAACAATGTCAAAATGGCATCAGGAATTTTACTGACAGAAGGAATATAGGAGTGATGTCCAAATATCTTCCTGGCCTCAGTGTTTGCCAACAGTTTAACAGAATGTGAGGATAGCGTGACTTTTTAAATTTGATTTCCCATGTTCATGCATCCACTAAATGAATTGTTTTTATTGTATTTGTTTCTTTCTGAAAATCCATCATAAATCTGTGTCACTACCATAGTCTGATGTCATATCTCCATTCATGTTGCATAATTTATCTCGTTAGTTTCTCCAAAATATTGATTTATTGTGTATTTCTAATATCCAAGTAGAGTCAATGAACCGTTGGCCAGTGATCAAATAATTTTGGTTGTAATGCAGCTTTCTACTTTGTTTTTTTCATATTAAAGAAATGCATGAATGAAATACAGTAGTGTTCAGAATAATAGTAGTGCTATGTGACTAAAAAGATTAATCCAGGTTTTGAGTATATTTCTTATTGTTACATGGGAAACAAGGTACCAGTAGATTCAGTAGATTCTCACAAATCCAACAAGACCAAGCATTCATGATATGCACACTCTTAAGGCTATGAAATTGAGCTATTAGTAAAAAAAAAAAAGTAGACAAGGGGGTGTTCACAATAATAGTAGTGTGGCATTCAGTCAGTGAGTTCGTCAATTTTGTGGAACAAACAGGTGTGAATCAGGTGTCCCCTATTTAAAGGATGAAGCCAGCAGCTGTTGAACATGCTTTTCTCTTTCAAAGCCTGAGGAAAATGGGACGCTCAAGACATTGTTCAGAAGAACAGCGTAGTTTGATTAAAAAGTTGATTGGAGAGGGGAAAACTTATACACAGGTGCAAAAAATTATAGGCTGTTCATCTACAATGATCTCCAATGCTTTAAAATGGACAAAAAAAACCATAGACGCGTGGAAGAAAATGGAAAATAACCATCAAAATGGATAGAAGAATAACCAGAATGGCAAAGGCTCACCCATTGATCAGCTCCAGGATGATCAAAGACAGTCTGGAGTTACCTGTAAGTGCTGTGACAGTTAGAAAATTCCTGTGTGAAGGTAATTTATTTGCAAGAATCCCCCGCAAAGTCCCTCTGTTAAATAAGACATCTGCAGAAGAGGTTACAATTTGCCAAAGAACACATCAACTGGCCTAAAGAGAAATGGAGGAATGTTTTGTCGACTGATGAGAGTAAAATTGTTCTTTTTGGGTCCAAGGGCCGCAGACAGTTTGTGAGATGACCCCCAAACTCTGAATTCAAGCCACAGTTCACAGTGAAGACAGTGAAGCATGGTGGTGCAAGCATCATGATAAGGGCATGTTTATCCTACTATGGTGTTGGGCCTATATATCGCATACCAGATATCATGGATCAGTTTGGATATGTCAAAATACTTGAAGAGGTCATGTTGCCATATGCTGAAGAGGACATTCCCTTGAAATGGGTGTTTCAACAAGACAATGACCCCAAGCACACTAGTAAATGAGCAAAATTTTGGTTCCAGACCAACAAAATTAATGCCTCGCAGATGTGAAGAAATAATGAAAAACTGTGGTTATACAACTAAATACTAGTTTAGTGATTCACAGGATTGCTAAAAAAGCAGTTTGAACATAATAGTTTTGAGTTTGTAGCGTCAACAGCAGATGCTATTATTATTGTGAACACCCCCTTTTCTACTTTTTTTTTTTTTTTATTAATAACCCAATTTCATAGACTTAAGAGTGTGCATATCATGAATGCTTGGTCTTGTTGGATTTGTGAGAATCTACTGAATCTGCTGGTACCTTGTTTCCCATGTAACGATAAGAAATATACTCAAAACCTGGATTAATCTTTTTAGTCACACAGCACTACTATTATTCTGAACACTACAATATATTTTATTTGTCAAATAGCCTTTTTGTTTAATGATTCCCTTATCGGTCCTTCAGAGTGGCCGTTGTTTTTGGGGGTGTTTGTCAGGAAAATGATAACTTCTCTACACTGATTACAGACCCTGCAGTGGTTCTGTAATCAACCTTTTCTGCAGCGCGGCTTTGCTTTGAACCTTGAATCGATGAAGCAGTGCTTCGACCTGCTGCTTTGTTGGTTCTTTGTTTTATTTTGCTTTATCTTAATTATCTTAATCCCTGCTAAAACCTTAAAGAGCATATGTCTGTGAGTAATATTTATCTTTTTATGTTAAACCAACCTGTTATGGTCTTCTGAAACATTTGATAGATATATTTTATAACTTAAAAACGGGACCGATGCTAACGTGTTAGCATGTCTGTCATTTTCAATGTTAAAATTAGCATTAAGCTGTTTGCATCTCAGCACGTTTGTGTGCATTTGTTTTCTGTATAATTATGAATGGCTCAGTGTTTGTTGCCGTAAAAGAGTCAAATGTATTACAAATTGTAATTTTTTAAAATTTATTTTTATTTATATATTAATAATAATAATAGCAACAACAACAACAGTAATAATAACTAATAATGCTACAATAGAAGGGATCGCTGTTGTTATTTAATTCCACCTTTCCTGCACATGCGCACACAGACGGTATGCAGAAAACCCCAGACTCTAAGCAGATGTGATTGGGGAAAAAACGCACGGGAAGATGACTTTAGACTGTGTGTCAACTCTTGATGCCGAAGATCGAAAGTGATATTGTGAGAAATTAAATTAAGTGTTGGAGACGACGACCATGAAGGATTTCAAGTTTTTGTAGGCTTACAGTTATTTTATCAGTGGTCACGTGAGGGATCGCTGTTATCAGCCTGTTGATGTCTGTCTGCGATCTTTCTGCTGTCTGCAGTGCTTAATTTGTAAAGTGGGAGGTCCCGGAGCGCAGCGGATGGGTGGCTCCGGTGCAGAAAAAAAAAGAAGGGTGCGGGGGGGCTTGCGAACAACGCTGTGCGCCACACCGAAAATAAACTGGGCATGTATTGTAGGCCTAATAACACTAGTCACACCAAATCCGGATAGAGTACAAATTCCTGATGTACAGTGGTCCCTCATTTATCGCAGGAGTTACATTCTCCGCGTTCACACCGGGCGCGACGCGAGCGACTGCAGCCACAGGTTGCCATGTAATCCCTATGTAAGGACGCGTTTTGGCGCCAAACCGCGCAGCGCGACGCGATGGACGCGAGTGAAGCGATTTTGCGCGTTTGTGGCGGGATATTGCGTCACGTTGCGTTGCCCTCCTCCCCAAGTTGAAAAATCTGAACTTTTTCGTCTAGTCGCGCTGCAATGACCATTCAGGGACTGAATATGTAGTGACGTGGAGGTGTCTGGAGTTTGACTGAGGATGTGAACATGTCCTGTATCTGGTAGCAGCCTGTGAGCAGGATGTCTCTTTTGCCCTTTATTTCACAATTATGACAGTTTTTGGAGCGAGCAGCAGCACCACAGCAGGGGGAGCGGAGTTTTTATTTTTATTTTACGTGCACGCGTGAGGGAATCATCCATGGAGATTATTTTACTTATTAACTACAGAGATGTATAATAAAACAAATGGTGACTGGTTTCTAAAGACAATTATGACAGTTTTTGGGGGAAGAGCCAGCTACAGCAAGCAGCGGAGTTTCTTTTTTTTAATTGTTTACATGTGCGCGTGTGAACGGGACAGTTGGTCCACAAACTGGGTCCCGCAGAGGTGGAAGGACCGCTGAAAGCGGCCGTCATCCGGACGCAGCTCCTGCAGCAAATAATGATACTCTCTGTATTGGGAGCTTTTCACAACAACTTGCTCCATGTGATCAAGGTCCGTCATGATGACTTGACACCGAGCAGAATGGAAGCTCCTCCTATTTGATGACGTCCGGTGTGAATGCGGTATTAAATCCGCGAAGTAGCGCTATTTTTTTACACTTATTATAGATGTTTTAAGGCAGTAAAACCCCTCACTACACACTTTTCTCAAACAGGCTTTAACATTTTCTCACTTTTCTCTCTTGTGTAAACACTCTCTTTTTTTCTTCTGTGCGAGAAGATTATAAACAGACACACTCAGAACACAATGTGCGGCTCTGCCTTCACTCACTGCCTCCGAAGGTACGGATGCGGGACCCGCAAAGAATCCAAGTCCTCTCTCGGTGGCCACGGAGCTCTGCGGCTACGGTCAACATCCGGAAAACAGCGAGCGTAGCCTCTGGACCTGTTGCCAGATTTGGCGCAATTCCGCACAGCAGACAGGAGGGTGGCGGTGTGATTGGCAGTGAGAGCAATCGCGGTGATTTTTTTTTTTTTTTTTTTAATATTTTGTTAGTCAAGAGAGGTGGCGGATCACGGATCCAGTATAAATAGCTGGCGGAGCGCGCGTCAGAGGTTCCGGAGCGCGCGTCAGAGGTTCTGGCTTGCTCCCCCTCAAATTAAGCCCTGGCTGTCTGGTTCCGTCTGTTTGGGCTGAGTGCAACAGCAGGATGTGCTCTGAAGTTGAGGAACTTTTTAAACGCGGCCCAAAAAACACACTCGTGCACAGTCGGACCTGTGTGCACATCGTGCGTCAGGCTGCAGTTCACCTGTGTTGACAGTCATTTAAATGCAGTTCTGCGCGCGTGTGCATCCATGGTTGAAAAAGTGATGGAGAAAAAAAACAATGAACCAAAGGTTTCTGTTTGACCAAAAAAAAAAAAAAAAAAGCCACCACAAGGAGGAAGCAGCTTTAATTATATACACCCGCATGTTACATACGCCTGTGTGGATCACAGGACCCCCCCCCACCAAAAAAAAGATTCTCAAACACAAAATCAGCCCATCCATAACAATTTGAGAACACACACACATATATACACGTATGTGTGTGTGTGTGTATGTGTATATATATATATATATATATATATATATATATATATATGTGTGTGTGTGTGTGTGTATGTATATACACTCAACAAAAAAATAAACGCAACACTTTTGGTTTTGCTCCCATTTTGTATGAGATGAACTCAAAGATCTAAAACTTTTTCCACAGACACAATATCACCATTTCCCTCAAATATTGTTCACAAACCAGTCTAAATCTGTGATAGTGAGCACTTCTCCTTTGCTGAGATAATCCATCCCACCTCACAGGTGTGCCATATCAAGATGCTGATTAGACACCATGATTAGTGCACAGGTGTGCCTTAGACTGTCCACAATAAAAGGCCAGTCTGAAGGGTGCAGTTTTGTTTTATTGGGGAGGATACCAGTCAGTATCTGGTGTGACCACCATTTGCCTCATGCAGTGCAACACATCTCCTTCGCATAGAGTTGATCAGGTTGTCAATTGTGGCCTGTGGAATGTTGGTCCACTCCTCTTCAATGGCTGTGCGAAGTTGCTGGATATTGGCAGGAACTGGTACACGCTGTCGTATACGCCGGTCCAGAGCATCCCAAACATGCTCAATGGGTGACATGTCCGGTGAGTATGCCGGCCATGCAAGAACTGGGACATTTTCAGCTTCCAAGAATTGTGTACAGATCCTTGCAACATGGGGCCATGCATTATCCTGCTGCAACATGAGCTGATGTTCTTGGATGTACAGTATGGCACAACAATGGGCCTCAGGATCTCGTCACGGTATCTCTGTGCATTCAAAATGCCATCAACAAAATGCACCTGTGTTCTTCGTCCATAACAGATGCCTGCCCATACCATAACCCCACCGCCACCATGGGCCACTCGATCCACAACATTGACATCAGAAAACCGCTCACCCACATGACGCCACACATGCTGTCTGCCATCTGCCCTGAACAGTATGAACCAGGATTCATCCATGAAGACAACACCTCTCCAACGTGCCAAACGCCAGCGAATGTGAGCATTTGCCCACTCAAGTCGGTTACGACGATGAACTGGAGTCAGGTCGCGACCCCGATGAGGACGACGAGCATGCAGATGAGCTTCCCTGAGACGGTTTCTGACAGTTTGTGCAGAAATTCTTTGGTTATGCAAACCAATTGTTTCAGCAGCTATTCGAGTGGCTGGTCTCAGACGATCTTGGAGGTGAACATGCTGGATGTGGAGGTCCTGGACTGGTGTGATTACACGTGGTCTGCGGTTGCGAGGCTGGTTAGATGTACTGCCAAATTCTCTGAAACGCCTTTGGAGACGGCTTATGGTAGAGAAATGAACATTCAATACACAAGCAACAGCTCTGGTTGACATTCCTGCTGTCAGCATGCCAATTGCATGCTCCCTCAAATCTTGTGACATCTGTGGCATTGTGCTGTGTGATAAAACTGCACATTTCAGAGTGGCTTTTTATTATGGGCGGTCTAAGGCACACCTGTGCACTAATCATGGTGTCTAATCAGCATCTTGAGGTGGGATGGATTATCTCAGCAAAGGAGAAGTGCTCACTATCACAGATTTAGACTGGTTTGTGAATAATATTTGAGGGAAATGGTGATATTGTGTATGTGGAAAAAGTTTTAGATCTTTGAGTTCATCTCATACAAAATGGGAGCAAAACCAAAAGTGTTGCATTTAGATTTTTGTTGAGTGTATATGTGTGTGTATATGTGTGTGTGTATGTATGTGTATATATGTGTATATGTATATGAAGGACAAGCTGGGACATGTCCACCTCTCCACAATTTCTCTGATACTCACTCGACTGGTAAGCACTGAAAGGCATGTCCCAGCTTGTCCTTCTGGCACTCCGAAACGGAGGTGTTCTTTGTCTCGCTTGCCGTCGTGACGCGCGAAGCGTCCGCTCCTTTCCATGACAAAATCTCCTCGTAACAGTGGAATGTGCCGTTCATTTCCAGACTGGACGCTGTGTTTTATCTGGGACGTCGTCTGGACTAGCACAGGAATTGTTAAAAGACGTGGACATCAGCACTTTTTCGGCAAATTGAGACAGACGTGCGGAGGAATTCCACGCGTCACGGTGGTGCCGCGACGCGCAAAGCAACGCTGTGATGAAGCGTCACAGAACATGTTCTGGCATGTCCAGGCACATCCACAATTTCTTGGATAATCACTCGACTGAAAAACCACCGACAGCTGTCTGAACGCCATCTCAAAGCCGTCCTGAGAGACCAAAACGGAGGTGGTTTTGTGTCGGTCCAGCAGCGAATCCATCATGACGCGCGAAGCGTCCGCTCGGCTTTCCATGACAAAATCTCTTGTTAAAAGTGAAATCTGCAGGAAAATGGGTGATGTCCAGCTCTTGTGATAACCAGAGAAAGTGCACACGATGGTCACGGATCCACAGAGCGATCCGTTTAGAAAAGAAATGGTCGTTCAGCCTGTCGATGGCAGCTGGAGCGCGGCGCGCCCCACAGCTGCTGTGGGCGTCCTTAAAGCGACAGTAACATCTCTTAATGTCTTTGAAGCCCATAAAACTTTCACCAAAAACCACCTGAATTTCTCGAATGGTGTCCACATGGATGTGCCTCACAGTTTCTAAAAAAATTTGATCAAGCAAAGCAGCAGTCTCTCAGCCATTTCCCTGACAATGAAAATCTGCCAAGGGGGGTGGACCAGTCCTCACTCAAAGCCTGCTCACAGGCGAATGACGCAACCGACAGGCATGAAAAAATCACGCATGCGCATGAAGGTTCAAGGTTGGCTCACGCAAGCACACGTGATTCAAATCCATATGTTTTTTTTTTTTGTTTTTTTTTTAAATAAGGTCGGATACTTTTCTAATAGACCTCGTATGTGTATAGGTATGTGTATGTATGTATATGTATGTGTGTGGGGGCACAGTTCCGCTAATTATCGAAGATAATGTTTTCATTATCGGATAACTTTGAAAACAGTCATTGATTATCAACCATCAGTTATCTTCAGATAAGTTTTGGTCTGATAATTTTTAGGCCACTAACATATTTTTGCAGACATGGTAAACAAAGCTGAATAGTTGGAAACATCTATGAAATCTAAAATCAGTTAACCACCTACCTGTTAAATGTTTGATAGTAGATGGGCATTTCTATCCTCCATAAACAGAGGAGAGCTGGTTCTAGAAGAAACTGCTCTATCCTCTGCAGGCAAAGGAGAACTGGTCACAAAAAAGAAAAAAGGCTCATTTCTTTTGACCCCATAATGATACGCTGACAATATCAAACAATTCATCCAGAGGCATTCAATTTTAACTTATGGTTAAAAGTTTAACCAAACTAATTTTGGACAACTTATTTAAATTAATGTCACATCTGAAGTTTTATAAAGTGAAATTATCAGATATATGTTTTAGTTTTAAAGTAATGCACTAATTTTGAAGGTTTTAGTGTGGACATGCTGTGCCCAGGTGTATTATGGGCACCTCAGTACATTCATGACACCAACACGGAGGTGCTTTTTGTTCTGCGCCATTACGCGGCTCCGCCCTGACGCTCGAATTCCACCGCACGTCTTTCATTATAAAATCTCCTGTAACAGTGTAATGTGCCGAAAAAGTGCTATGTCCACCTCTCTTGCCATTTCTCTGGTAGTCAGACGACGTCCCAGATCAACACAGCCTTCACTTTGGAAATGATCTGGTTGTTTCAGCCTGTCGATGGCCGCTCGAAGCGCGGCGTGCCCTCAGCCGCTGTGGGCCATCTTTAATCCGGTTGTAATGCTCCTTAATCTGTGTGATGCCCATAGGATCTTCACCGAAAGCCATCTGAATTTTCCGAATGGTTTCCACCTGGCTGTCTCTCACAGTTTCTGAAAAAAATTTTGATGCAGCAAAGCGGCAGTTGCTCAGCCATTTTCCTTACAATGAAAATCCGCCGAGGGGGCTGCACCACTCCTCCCACAAAGCATGCTCACAGGCGAATGACGCAACCGACGGGCGTGAAAAAACTCACGCATGCGCACGAAGGTTTCCTGTGAACACCTAGTGACTCTTACACCTCCACTTCATCCCTGTTTTATTTAAGTTTAATGACAATTTGTTTTGGTCAAACCATATTTTCAATGTGTTAATGTCTTCAGTGATTTCCTCCAGAACTATCTGCCAAGCTAGAAAACTGCTGCATCCTAGTAAGAGCAGAATACTACTGGAATGAATTTGAATAAGGAAAGTTTTTTTCCTCACCAAAATGGATGCTGCACTCACTGCAGTTTATCGTCTTGAATAGTCCCAGATTGCATTTCAGAGCTTCTAGAATTCAAACATTTTCGTGCGAGTGGTGTTGGGGTGGGGGGTGGGGGTAATTTTGGATTTCAGCTTTTTTTTTTTTTTTTTTTTTTCCATCACTTTCAAAAGTGAAAGACAACAAATACAGTGTAATTTGTCAGCAGTTAAGCAACAAGAAAAACAGAAGAAATGCTAAGGTGATCGCCGACCACTTTTCCTAAGCTTCACTAAAAGACCCAGACTTGAGATAAAATTGAGGCCGCGGCCCACTATGGTTACTCATAGAATGAATTTAAAAGGGTAGAAAGCATAGTACCATACTATGCCATTATGCTAGCCATACAAAAGGGAAAATAAGTGCCTCTTAAGTCTGGACTTGAAAGTCTCTACAGAAATGACTGTTTTATTGATGCGGGGAGATCATTCCACAGAACAGGTGCACGATAAGAGGAAGCTTTTAGTTTTCACTGTGCAGTCATTAGTCCTCAGAGGATAAATTGTATCTATCAAAGTAAAAAGGTAAATTTCATTTTCTCGAGAATCTGTCATTTGGGTTTTGACGTCTTTGTTGTAAAGATGTTTCAGAACAGTTCCAACTTCTGTTGCTTTAATTGCAACAAGTGTTTAACCGCAGTTTTCACAGGCTTTACGACACACCCACTTTTTTTTTTTTTTACGACACACCTTTTTCACTGCAATTTTAACTTTCTGCTGGACATGCAGCAGTAAAAGCCCCAAAAACTGAATTGATACAAATCTCTTAACCTTTAACCCTAAGCTGATGCAGAGTTTGAGTTTTATTGGAAGCTGCACTGTGAAGTTGGAGTTTCATGTAGTAGGTGACGGCACGCCATGCAGTTGCTTGTGAGACTGCAGTTAGACCTGCTTCTTCATTGCTAACACATTGAACTGAAGAGGTAATTACTACTGTAGCTCAACTTTGAATTTCATGGTTGTCCTAGAGATTTTATAGAACTTCTGTGGGTGAATGAAAATGGCACTTAAATCACCTCAAGTGCCTTCAGGTGCCATCTTGAAGTCCTGTAAAGGGGGGGTTCCATCGTTTGTCTTTCTGTCTGTAGTGGTCGAGCAGTGAGTTTTGGCTCTTTTGCTGTATTTAGCCTCTCTTTTTAAAATCTGCTGAGTTCTCACAAAGGTTTTACTGCATTGTGACTGAGTATTTAAGCAGCCTGACTTATAGAGGTGCTACATGGACGTGAGGTTCTTCTACAGATGGCTGAGTGCCATTCCTCTGGCCATATTTGGAAAGAACAGCCCAGCTTTACTGCAGATATTATTGAATGATTCCAGCCAGTAAACACTGTGTTGCAATGAATGAATGAAAACTGTTTATTTCGAACATTTGATACAACAACAATTACAAGATAGATCAGTAAAGACAACAACAAAAAAGTTCCTACTGTGTACCCAACATGTCCGAAAAGGGGTAGGGTGAAGCATCAGCTTATTTATCCCTACCCCTTCTTCCCCACAACCAGTAATACCCTTTGCCACATATACACATAGATTCCTACACACCTAAACCGATATCAACATATATATATACACATACACATACATATATACATACACACATCAACAAACATACACATATACATACACATATATACACATATACATATATACACATATATATACACAAACATAAATATACACCTACACATACCTACTTACATACAAAATACTATATATTTACAAGCCGAAGCAAAAAACAAAAACACCCTAACCCTCATTACCCTTCCTCCTCCCTATACCCAGAAAAAACCATATTTTTGTACCGCTGTTTGAACTGGTTCATGCTTGGACATTGCTTGAGCCCCACTCCCAATCTGTTCCACATCCTCACCCCCACAGACAGAAATACAGAAACCTTTTAATGTTGTTCGTGCCCACTGATGCTTTAAATTAAATTTCCCCCTCAGACTGTAATCCCCTGATCTGTTAAAAAACATATTTTTAATATTTGCTGGAAGTAAATTGTTTATTGCTTTATACACAATTTGTACTGTTGAAAATGAACCAAGTCTGTGAATTTTAAGAATTTGGATTGTAAAAATAGTGGATTTGTATGATCTCTATAGCCAGTATTATGAATAATTCTTATAGCTCTTTTCTGCATTACTGATAGTGATTGTGTTGTACCTTTATAAGTATTACCCCATACCTCTGCACAGTACTGTAAATATGGTAAAACCAGTGAGCAGTAAGAATGCGGAGTGAGTTGTGGTCCAGAATATGTTTCGCTTTGTTTAGAACTGAAATGCTTCTTGACAGTTTACTTTGTATATGTTTTATGAGTCTTCCAGTTTATCTTATCATCTATTATCACCCCCAGAAACTTATTTTCATATACCCTTTCAATATCTACCCCCTCGACTTGTAACTGAACCTGTATGTCTGTATTACAATAGCCAAATAACATGTATTTTGTTTTACTTAAGTTTAATGATAATTTGTTTCTGTCAAACCATATTTTCAATTTTCCCATTTCTATACTGATCCTCCTCAGTAACTCCTGCAAATCCCCCCCCTGAACAAAAAATGCTTGTGTCATCTGCAAATAATACTAATTTTAATATTTTGGAAACATTGACAATATCATTTATATAAATTAGAAACAGTTTTGGACCCAATACTGACCCCTGTGGGACGCCACAAGCATTGTCCAAGCATGATGATGTATATTCCCCCAACTTCACAAACTTTCTGTTACTTAAGTAGCTTCTCACCCAGTGCAACACCAACCCCCTAATCCCATACTGTTCAAGTTTATTGATTAATATGTCATGATTAATTGTATCAAAAGCCTTTTTAAGGTCTATAAATATTCCAACTGAATGTAATTTGTGGTCTATGGCGTTTGTAATCTCCTCAACTGATTCTATTAATGCAAGTGATGTTGAACTATGTGCTCTGAATCCATATTGACTATCAGTAAGTAATTTATGTTTATTTATGAATTTGTCTAATCTATTATTGAATAACTTTTCTAATAATTTGGAAAATTGTGGAAGCAAAGAAACAGGTCTATAATTTGTGAAGTGGTGTCTATCCCCAGTCTTATACAGCGGCACAACCTTAGCTATTTTCATTTGATTGGGAAATTTACCGGTTTGAAATGATAAGTTACAGATGTATGTTAATGGTTCTACAATCCATTCAATGACCTGTTTTACCACCACCATATCAATTTCATTTAAATCGGTAGATGTTTTATATTTACAATTATTCACAATGTCTATAATTTCATTTCCATCCACTGCTGTGAGGAACATTGAACAGGGATTTCTTTCTATGAGATTATTATCCCAATCCTCAGGTTGGGAATCGGGAATTTTTTCTGCCAAGCTTGGTCCAATATTTACAAAAAAATTATTAAAACTGTTGACTACCTCATCCTTATTTTCCTTCTTGACATTATCAATGAAATACTGAGGGTAACTCTGTTTTTTATTACCATTTTTGATAATGCTATTTAATATATCCCATATTCCTTTAATATTGTTTTTGTTATTATATAATATGTTACTATAATATTCCTTCCTACATACCCGTATAATATTAGTTGATCTATTTTTGTATTTCTTATATCTATTTTCTGCCTCTTTAGTCTTTAGTTTTATGAATTCTCTATACAGTGTATTTTTCTTATTACATGCATTTCGTAACCCTTTCGTCATCCATGGTCGAGCTTGGATTTTTTGTTTTCTGTAGTCTTGTTTAATTGGACAATTTTTATCATATAATGATGTAAATATTTGTAAAAAAGTTTCATATGCACTATCAACATCACTTTCACTGTATACCTTTTCCCAGTTTTGCTCCTGTAAATCCTTCTTTAGTGTGTTCATGTTTTCCTCTGTCCGCACTCGCCTGTATTTTATTTTCTCCTCTGGCTGATTCCGCCGATGGTTTCTATTATAAACGATGAAAACTGGTAGATGATCACTAATGTCATTGATTAATAATCCACTCAGTGTTATTCTCAATATCATTGCTGAATATATTATCAATTAAGGTGGCACTATGGGATGTAATTCTGCTTGGCCTGGTGATTTTTGGATATAAACTCATACTGTACATTATACTGATAAATTCATCTGTTATTTTATGCTTATTTGGATTGAGCAGATCAATATTTAAGTCACCACAATGAACACAGTTTTTTGATTATTTTTTGAGAACATTTTTCCCATACAGTCAGTGAATGTTTCAATACTAGATCCTGGTGCTCTATATATACAGCTGACTAATACATTTTTGCTTTTTTCTTCACATATTTCAATAGTTATACATTCTAATAAGTTATCAATCACAGTTGTCATATTGTCTACTATTTTATAATCCATGTTCTTATCCACATACACAGCCACTCCTCCTCCACTCTTATTTTTTCTGTTTACACAATTAAATTCATATCCATCCAGTTCAAAATCCATTCCTTATCTTCATTGATCCATGTTTCTGATATAGCAATTATGTTAAATATTTCTTTAAACTGACTTAAATATTCTTTAATGTTGTTAAAGTTTGCATATAGACTTCTGCTGTTGAAATGGATTATTGATAATTTGTTATCCGTTTTAATGATCCGATTAAACTGTTCATCTGTATAATAGCAACAACTGTCATTGATATTTGAGAAGAAATTATTGTCTGGGTCTATATCGTGCTCCAAGTCCAGTACATTGTGGTCTGTGTATTTAAATGTTCTCAGTTCTACTTTTCCATGATCAGCAATCCTTTGAGTTATATCCTTCTTGTCTCCAGATGTAGATGAATAGGTAGTAGATGAATAGGTTCCTCTGGTCTGTGTCATGGTGTTGTGATGTGTTTGTGTCCTCATACCTTATTGGTCATATTTGTCCAGATCCTCGCTTTAAGAAACACTATTGTTCATATTTGTTTCACAGCATATGTCAGTGTCTCGGCCTGTTGCAAGAGGATTTGTGTGCCTTTTTTTTTGTTTGTTTGTTTGTGCAGAACTTCCGCAGTCACACAAAGATCTGTCGTTGCTGTGGTGTGTATTATTGAGTGGGTGTTGGAGAACAAGATAAATTTGATTAAGTGTGATGGCACAGAATTTAGCCAAGTTGTTAGGAAATGTCACAACCATTTGCATAACTTTAAAGTAGACCTGCATTGAAATAAATGTGGTCAGATTTCAGAAAGAAATAGCTGATATGTATTTATAAGACCCTTGTGAATGCAGTAAAGTAAATCTGTAAGCCCACATTTGTAATTCAGCGGAGAAATCTTCGTTTAAAAATGACAAATTTGCAGCTAAAATTTAGCCCTCTGTGAAAACAGTTTGTACAGCTGTATCATTTCCATGACATCAGGGACAAGACGACACGCTCCCGCCTTCAGTCCGATCCCGCATTGAAATTGATTTTATCTGTTAGTAATGTTACTTATACACGTCCTGCTTTCAACATCCAAAAGTAAGCTGCAATGAATGTGAGATACAGATCTGTGTGCTCAGATCAGCAACGATATCGATAGCGGGCACCATTCTTCCTCTCCCGCTCTCTGCCTCCGCTGCGCTTATTAAGTCTGCGGGCTCATTAACGAGCTCGTTAACCGCCAACGTGGGCCACTCACACCGCCCGTGTCTGCTTTGCAGCCGGTGTTGTGCCAGATTCAGCGCACAACACCGGCATCACTACTGAATGGAGCTGCAGCACACTTGGCACAAGTCCTGAGATTACTCTCGCTGTTTTAATGCGAAGTTGCCGGTACACCTGTTGCTGCAAGGACAGACGTCTTGCGGCAAAATCCACAGCACCGCACGTCTCGGCAATCGAAGCCCCAGAGCTCCATGGACGCTGAGAGAGGTTTATATATTTTTAATGACTGGGATTCTTTGCGGGTCTTGCCTCCATATCCCGCGATGGTACCGGAGGCGAAAGACAGTAGATTTTCATTGCGACACCACTCAATCAAATGGGCATATGAAAAAGTCCGCCAAAATAATTTTCAGGTAAAAATAAAAATAAATGTATACTCACCAAACGTACCGCAAGACAATATGAAGTTTGAAAAAACCGTCGATCCTTCCATATGACAAAAAGGTAAGCGATGCAAACTGACGTAAATCCACTAATTACAATTGGCGCAATGCATGCTGGGAGAGGGTCTTGTCCGTGACGTCTCGGCAGCATCCATGATGAGAGGGACAATTAGCGGAGGGCTAAATGTTGGCTGTAAACTTGTCATTTTCAAATGAAGATTTCTCTGTTGAATGACAGATCTTGGCTTGCAGATTTACTTTACTACATTCAGAAGGATCTCATGTGTAAATGTAAGTCATTTTTTGTTCAAAAAATCTGACTGCATTTTTTTCAATGCAGGTC
This sequence comes from Thalassophryne amazonica, assembly GCF_902500255.1. Classification (NCBI taxonomy): domain Eukaryota; kingdom Metazoa; phylum Chordata; class Actinopteri; order Batrachoidiformes; family Batrachoididae; genus Thalassophryne; species Thalassophryne amazonica. Next base: position 45,875,356 of record NC_047113.1, on the reverse strand, counting down.
TCCTTTAAGCATTGTTCACTGTGCATGACTGAGGAGCAGAATGGCAATGAGTTTGTGCCAATTCTGCTGAAGCATTGTTGGTAAGGGTGACAGTACGTAGAAAGTATTTGACAGTGGTATCTGTCTCTCACAGAGCCTGCTGACAATAACCGCATGTCTCCTGCCACCTCTTGGCATGTTTTCTGCATCCTACTAAATTATCTTTTGATGTGTTCAACCACATCTGTTTCTCTTTTTCCCCAAAACTGAACTCTGACCCCATTTTCTCACACTTTCTTTTCTTCTCTAACTTTGCAGATGGAAACTTCTGACAAGTTAGTAAAAGCTGTTTTTCCTTTCTCATGTGTCTGAAATAGAGATTGTTGCTAGTCACTCATACCTTTACAAGTACCATCTTATTACTGGAGTGTGTGCTGAATTTTTTCTTTATTACATGTTCAGTCCCTATTTGGGTAGAACCCTTCACTGTGCTTGGTACATTGAATATTAAAGAGATACTTCACTGACACAATCATTTACAGACTGAAGCTCTATTTGGACGGCACTAGTTTTATATGGGGAGGTAATGTATTTTTGTTTTTTAGTGTGGTATGTCTAATATTTGCAGCAGATTTGTACAGAATAAGAGAGCTCTGCAGAGCAGGTATTTCCAAGATGCACAGAGTTGAGGCACAATGTATGTCGAAATTCATGAAGAAATACTTTGTAAATAAAACTTGAGTGTGAAATAAAATCTCTACTTTTGATGAGTTGTCTTCCAGATGCATCTTTAAGTGCCTCCATACTTGAGATAAACAGCGGAAAACTCCTTTTCTACATGTTACTAACATGTCATTTGATTAGAATTGATATAAATTGAGGTAAATATGACAGTACGTTTTACTGAAGGTAAAAGGTGCTGTTATCTTTACTGACATGGAAGAACACAGTCTGTCTTTTGAACTAGTATTCTCTCTGGGGTTCAAAAACAGCCACTGGGGCTACTTGGTGACAGTTTTATTTAGCCACATGGGATGTTGTTTAACACAATAAAACACACAAAAACAACAACAAAAAAACAGCAGGTAGTCAACCTAATCTCGTCTGAATAGGCCTTAACATATTATCAGCAAACCAACATGTCTTGAGTAACCTCTTATGATCTTACTACACTTTGTATTTTTTAATTGCATTATGATTGGATGGGTGGAGGGCAGCATAGTAGCTTAGGGGTTAGCACTGTTGCCTTACAGCAAGAAGGTCATGGGATTGATTCCCACCTGTGACCTTTCTGTGTAGAGTTTCCATGTTCTCCCTGTGTTTGCATGGGTTCCCTCCGGGTGCTCTGGCTTCCTCCCACATCCAAAGACAAGGTTAGATTGATTGGAAACTTTAAATTGTCTGTAGGTGTGCATGCGGGTGTGAATGTGTTTGTCCGTCTATATGTGGCCCTGCGACAGACTGGTGTCCTGTCCATGGTGTACCCGGCCTCTTGCCCTATGACTGCTGGTATAGGCTCCAGGTCCCTTAATTGGAGTAAGCGGTTGAAGATGAGTGAGTGTATGGGTGGATTTTATGGGTGTAGCCATATCATGACTGTTTATATTTATATTTACTATGGCTGTTGATCAGTACATTCAGTAAACTTAATCAAAGGGTATTGAGAAAAGTTATTTGCTACCATTGAAATGCTTGGGCAACCTTCCTCTGACTTATTGGTTGACAGAAATTCATCTTTGTTATGCCCCTTTATGACTACCAAGGGTGTGAGAAGGTCAAAAGTCCAAATTGTCATCTGAAATCCTATGTTGCAGATCATTTATCGTGTTTGTGGTGGTTTTAGTGGGTAGGGGCAATCATAATAGCTGCCTCCATCGCGCTGCGCCAATCACAGCATGTTGATTCACTGTTGTAGGAAAGCCTGCTTCACGTTTAAATGGATCATGTTCTACATCCTCTGCCCTCACTCCATTTTCCTTGGTTCAGGTTGATCAAGTTGTACCCCTCCACATTGTTGGGAAAATAAAAATAAACCTCCCATCTTCATCGTCACAGGACATACAGGGTACTACTGTGAACGAATTTTCACAGTACTCTTTATGTTGCCTGTACATATATTGATTACATAATAAGCCAAAATAGCGCAGGTCATTGAAGTGTGTGCCTAGTGTTATTTTAAACATTCATTAAAAATAGTAAATACATGAGGTTTTGTGGAAACTGATATGAAGCCTTAATGCCTACAGATATATTATTTACCTTGGCCTTCAGTGAAGTATCCCTTTAAGTTATATCAGGATAAATGCATCGATGCTGCAATCTGTCAAAACTCTCTTGTGGGCTAATTTTCTCTGTGTTGCTTCTGCTGCCAACTTCTTACAGTCCATATATTTGATTTTTGTTCTGTTCTGCAGGGGGGAAGCAACTTATGTTGATGAAATGTACCAAGAAGCCAAGTAAGGGACAGCTGCATGCTGGCTGCTTATTAGGGTATAATATGTGGCCGTGTTATAGTAGATAAGACGGACAACTTGAGATGTTTGGATTGATTTTGTTCAGTTTTTGCATGATTAGGTTTATAAGAAAGCTTTGCAAAAACAACGTTACATACTGCTTCATCAGTAACATTTCTTCTTTCATTTCATGTTTGCTTGTTTTTTTTTTTTTTGACGAGTGCCAGCTGTACAGTATACTGAAAGATTGAGGCGAGAAATGCTTCTTTGTGATCTCATCAGAGACATTTTCCTCATTAAATGTAAAGCAGCATTCCTCTCCCCCCCAAAAAGAATAGTTGCCTGAAATTAATTCTGATTTTTAATGACTTATACTTTTGAATTCTAATGAGGTAATGTCTGCGTATGATTCTGCGATGTCCCCATCATAAACCCTCTTTAACGGTCGTCCATTAGTGTGCTTAATTGTGACTTTGACGCCAAGTACTGCATGAAACCTTAAGGATGTCTTCTGTTTTCAAGGACACCTGGTTAATGGTTTGGTGTGAGTGGGTAGTCCATACGTGCTGTTGTGTTAACCACACCTGCCGTCTGTGCCTGCTGGGTGTGTGTGCAGGCACAGCCTCAGGGTGGACAATGTGCCCTGTTTTATCCCCAACGATCGCAGCAAGAAGAGACTGATTCAGGACACGGAGGACTGGCAGCCCCGCACTGGCACAACCCAGTCCCGCTCCTTCCGTATCCTGGCCCAGCTCACAGGCACAGACTTCAGTAAGTCAGGGATGAGGTCTGGCTTATTCCAGTGCGTAGAAATGTGGAGGCAGGCTTCTCTGATCATCAGATTGATATGTAGGTGTCAGGAAATGTTCTAACATGAGTGTAGTCAAACTATGCAAGTATGATCTTTTAGCCATAACCAGGAATGTCGGCTGTCTTGAATCACAGCCATATATTTTGTTTTTTGAGTGCAGCCAGTTTGAAAAATTAACTTTTGCATGTGGATTGTGCAAAAGAATATTCATAAAATTTAACATTTAGTTTGGCGTGACACTATAATTTTTGTCACAAATTATCTTACGAGATATATATATTCTGACTGCAGTATTACCTGTTGTTTACATACATGTTTCTGGTTGAAATATAGTTATAAAGTACTTTTTATTTTTGTCATCTATTGCAAAATTGCAGCTAATTGTTTTGCTGGAAAAGTAAATATAGAGTTTGCCGATTAAGTGGAGGAGGAAGTGCACATGCAAGGTTCAAGATTCATGCTACATTCAATAGATGTGGGGAACTCAGAATTTCCAACTTACAACTTGGAAAAATGCATCTAATAAAGCTGTTTTAAGGCTTGTTGCATGGGAACATGTACACTCAATTGTTTCCTGTGTCAGATCCCGCTTTTTAGATACACGGCACACGCTCACCCTCCGATGAGTGTGTTTGTGTAAAAACAGCTCTCCGTCTCTGGGGTCCGACCTTCGTGTCTCCACGGGTATTACCCGGCAGGGCTGCACAAAGGTTGTTCAAGCTGGTGGCGAGGAGATTCGTCTAGCTGCTCACTGCCTCCATCCGGACGTCCACTCCGCTGAAGCTGATCTCGCACCCCGGTCGAATAGCCTTCTCAGGAACCAGGATACGAACTGGCCACGCCCGTTAACGGCAGCTCTCCTCTTATGGATCAGGGCTCTTGGAATGTTTCTAGATTTTAAATTTAGTGACTCGTACAGCGAGTCCAGAGAATTCACTCTTTTAAATCATTTCTTCAAAATCACATCAGTCATATTCAATTATTTCATTACAACTCTCTTTCACATAAAAACAATTCATATGATCATATACAAACATTCTCATTCCTTATTATTCATTTCATTTTTTACCAACATCTTAATCATTTGATCAGTTGTTTAACATCAGCTTTTCTTGCCCCACTTGCAACATCTTCTTCACTTCCTCTTTTTCTCTGACTCTGCACTCTTATGAAAAACAACTCATATAATCATTCATTTCACTTATTCGTAACATACTTTTTCTAATCAACTCTTAATTTTAACACATTAATACTCCATTTGATCATACTTGTCATGTTAGAATCATTCTTAGACATATTCCCTCGTCTTCACCACCGAGTTCATTCCGTGGGCCTCCCCATTTGCAATGGAAAAGTCCGGTATGACCTCACTTACTCCTGGAAGGTACCAAAAACTGTGCAGTTTAATCCAACAGCATGTATTTTAATTCCATGGCTCGTATTATATTCCAAGATGAAAACAAGCTGAAAGCAAGCTTAAAGTCATCTTTCCTGACACCTGTTACGGAGTACGTCACAAAAACTTGCACTTGGTATGCATGACATACCAGTGATGGCAGCTGTTTATGGAATGTCAGTAGTTAAGGTGTAGTTAAGATGTAGTTACTATTTAGTCATCTATTTCTTTGACTGTATTTGATACCACGTCCATTAATGATACACAGACATGGTACGTCACGATTTGTGTACATCACGCTCGATGGCATTCTATTTGTTACCGAACCAGCTTGGAACTATATGCCATGATTAAGAGTACTCTCACAATACTTGGTACTCACAATACATCTTGGTTTGAACACTTCAAGCATTCAAGCAGTAGCTAACTGTTCCAACAAATCTCTCTCAGTTGCTGTACGTCACGTTTTCGTGTACATCACATTTTTGTGTATCTAGTATTGGACCAGAAATACGGACATGCTGTTGTAAGAGTATTAGTTTTAAGTAAACAGACTAGTCAAATTATGGTCCAAGAATCTTCAACAATTTATTTTTATTTTTTTTGCCTGTGGCGAGGTGCTCTGAATGTTGAAACAGCTGTGTCTCCACACTGAGCAGGTATTAAGCTCTGAAACTTCACAGGTTAATACTCCTGACGGTACCCTTTAAAATGGTATGTTACATTACATATTTCAAGGTACTTCATTTTCTACCCTATAGTGACCAGAATCTTTACGTGTTCACATGCTAAGAGTCATAAAACAGTCTGCATTTGGCAAACAAATTAAGTGTTGTAAGCGGAACATAGCTTTCGACATTCATACACCTTAAGATGTTCTGTTGGAGTTTTTACAACATTTTTTTTTCTTTTTACCTGTGTGGTTATTAATTGGATTACTCTTTGTAAGATGTAAACAGGAATATGAATGGGTTATTCTTTAAATAGCATCCTTGAAATATCATCTTAAATCTAGTAAGGTCATTTGTTGGCTTATTGCTGTCCATTTAAATGTCGTCATTATAACATTATGGTCTCTGGTCTGGACAAAAACAAACTACAACATGTGAAAGTGCCCAAAATGTTCATTGCTCTTGCATCATACTTGTCTGACCAGGTGCACAACAGTGTCTTAAAATGATAAGGTCACTTCTCAATTATTTGAAACCATGTATAGTCCAGCCAAACCTGTTATTATGACAGGCCTACATTTGATTTGGTATGAGATCTGTAGTTAGCTATTGCTAATATTAGTTGCGTAAAGATGTTTGTGTTGAGTAAATCATTAAGGTATTCTGATATGTATACATCTCTCCCGGATCTCAGTGCAGGACCCAGATGATGAAAGCATGAAGCGGTCCAGGTAAAGACTGGATACTGGTTATTTGAACAGTTTTGCTTTTTAACCTCCTTGTACGCAAGTGTTGTAGTGTTTAATGTGCATGTGCTGATGTTTGTTTGGTCACTGTAAAAAGACAAAAAAAAGGGGGAAAAAGTGCTTATTAATTTAGCTGCTTTAAATACAGATGTTATATGCAACAGGTTAGGTGCCCCTGAGCGAATCATGTTTTATTTTTGTGACTTTAAAATGAGGACAGTTTAAACTTCTTTATAATATAGCATTATAATAACATTTATAGTGCATAATTTTCTTGGAAAAAATTAAGCTACAATTTATCTAACACTTATAAAGAAATGTTAATAAGTACATGATGTCAGCACTTCTACTTTTCACCATTTAAAAAGTTTTAATGTGCGGCACAGTGCACCTAAGTTGTTTTATTAAATCGAGCATGTTTATAATGCTATCATCAGTTAATTTCTTTTGTGAAGTACTGAAGGAAAATGTTTTTTTATTTAAGACTTTAAAAAATTGGAAGACACTTCATCTGCATTCTTTTAGTCCACCCACTTATAAGTGGGTATCAGCGTTGCCTGGGGAAGCAACCTGTGATGGACTGGCATCCAGTTCAGTAGTCTTGAACCCCGTTCAGGCTTGGGTTGGCAATCCGGCTTGAGCAGGATTTATGCCGTTTTACCAAGAAAATTTGCCAGGTGCGTTCCCTTCCATGTGTCACACATGTCTAGATCACACTCCTGAGGTGTTATGTCCACACACACACACACACACACACACACACACACACACACACACACACACACACACACACACACACACACACACACACACACACCTGAGCTGTCATGTCCACATCCAAAAGCACACACCTCTGCACTCTCTCTTTAGGCACATCTCTTTCTTCTTGAGCCAGATTGAGTTTGGACGCATGTAGAATGAGTCGGACTTTGACAAACCCTTCTGAACCACAATCCTGGTTGAAAGCAATCTGGTCGAATCCAGCTCGAGCCGAATTGCGATGCCCAGTCTGAACTGGGCCTTAGAGTCTCATCTACATCAGGTGATTGTATTCAGGGATAAGCACCATCACCAATGGGCCTCTGGGCCTATAGGCGCTTAGAACTTAGTTGTTTATTTACTTATTTTGGTCTAAAACTATGGCTGTGTGAATTTGTAAATTAGAATTACAGCCTGTGGGTGTTTCGATAAATAAGGGGAGGGAGAGAAGAACATTTCCAAGGTGTTGAATATTTTTTGGAGTCAAGTTAAATTAGTCATTTGAAAAGTTTTGGATAAAGAAGCCTGAAGTGCTCCCCCTTGGGGGTCATTGTAAGGTGTACACTTTTGCACGTGTGTGTGTGTGTGTGTGTTGTGATCAGAGCATGTAAGCATATGGAATAAGAAGTTTGCTATGGCTTTTGCTGCCCTGCTGTTTCACCTGTTTTATTCCTCAGCTATTGTTTTTAAACTTGGCTTTTCGCACATTACTGTTTATATTATTCTTTTTATTCCTCTTTACATGTTTTGCCTTTCTTTTCTTTCCATTTTCATCCTATCTACCTCTTTCTTATCTCTGTTCCCCTGGTCAGGGAAAAGTTTCTCACTGAGATTAAGAGTCCCCGTTATGCCCGCCTGCGGGATTGGCACCACGACAGGTCTGCTCGTGCCCTCAATATCAAATCCTGAGCAACAACCTAGATGCCGCGGGATGCAGAGCACACCTACAGCCTGCTGGCAGTAGCGACACTGCAGTGACTACGTGACAAAGACAACAAAGATAGCGGACTATCCAATGGCAGTTAACAAATTCACCTTACAGATAATGAAGGGGTGAAAAAAGAAAACCAGAAATAGGAGTGATGTAGCTGAAATGAAAAAGCCCAGAGTGGAATCTTGCATACTGCGCCTAAGCAAAAGATCTCCATCCCAATTTCTGACTTGAGTGTTGATATCATTGTGGACCACAGTGTCACTATCCCGGTTTTCCATTTCACATGCTCCTGAACTGTTAAGAAGATGGGAAGTAGGCTCACAGCTGTGGGAAGTGTTTTTTTTCTTTTCTGTTCTTTATGCTCCTTTGATTGTGAAGTTCAGACCCTTCTTTAATTTCTCTCGTTTCCATTTATTGACTTCATCTTTTGAGTTTTCATTTCTGCCGTCATCAAAAATATAAACATCTGATAAAATCTCTTTTGCTTCTGTCTTGTTTCACTCATTTCTTTGTTCTTGCTTGACTGTTGAAGCTTATATCTTGCCTTCTTCCAGGTGAGACAACACCTGGTGCACCAGATAAAATGGTTATGTAGAAGCAGAGATTTCCTCCATATTTATGCAGTCCTGAATTAATGGGTCACCCTCTCAAAGATCAGGGTCACAGCTTACTTTTATTGCCTCTGAGGAAAATTGTGTGGTATGCGTGCAAACTCATAAAAGGGCAGTGGTGCTAAATGGAAACATAGTCTTCCAGCATGTTACTTTATTTAAAAGCTGAAAATTGATTTAAAGGAGAAAAAATGGCATTATTGTATTTAGACCATTATTGTATTTAGACCTAACAAAGACAGGAGAGCTGTGACAAAGATTGTTCATTACAGATTAATTGAGAAAATAGTCACTTGGCTAAATGATTAGTCGTTTCTTTGATAAAGTGTTCGGCTGGTTGAAAAATGTCAATGTTTTCCTGAGTCCAGCATGATGCCTTCAAATGTCTTGTTTTGTACACAACCCAGAGATACTCACTTTACTATCAGAGAGGAGTAAAGAAACTAGTAAAATAAAGTAGTCATATTAAAGAAGTTGAAATGAGACACTTTGGCTGTTAATAAAAAGACTATAAAAATGATTACTCGATTATCAAAACAGTTGTTTAATTTGGTAGTTGATTAATCAATGATTGTTGCAGCTCTAAAATACAGTGATTAAAAATGTGGAACGAATAAACTGAGTTGGTAGACGACCTGGTGGTGGTAGAGAATAGCTGCTTTTGGATAGTTTACAACCAATGCTGTGGTTGATAAACATTATAATGGGTAAGAGATTTTATTTTAGGTAGAAAAAAAGTAAAAATGATTCAGGGTACTTGCACATTGAACAGATACTAAATTACGTTTATGTTAAGTTGTTTGAAGAAAAAACTGACGGGTGTGGCGTGATTTATTTTTTGTGCTAAACATTAATGGAAACATGGCAGGTTATGTGCCAGCCTAATTACTTTGGATCACATTATTGCAATTTGGAAAGGAAAATTGTGCATGTTCAAGAAAAAATACCAATCATTATATTTAAAAAAAAAAAAAAAAAAAATGAAGGTTACTATTTTGTCACTTGTAAATACAGTTAATTGTTGGTACTTCTCAGGAAATGTTGTGCGAACACTGCAAAAATTATTAGCCCCCCTGACTAAACAAGGAAGCTGTCAGAAATAGGCAAAACCAAATTTGTAACATACTACTTTCCTCATGAATCAGATACAGCTTTGAAAGATAATGCAATGTTATATGGCCATAACTGCTTGACCTAAATTTATATAAAATGTGCAAAATTAACTAGTTTTGCTTACTCCATTATCCATGACTAACAACAGAGGGTTTTTTTTAAATAGCTATATTAACACAACAAAAAACATTTTCTTGCTGGACTTTGAGAACTGATTTAGGGTAATTTTGGGGTGCTCATCCGATTCTGAGCTCAGATTTCCCTTATCACATCATGTTTTTTTGCAGTCTGCATGTCCCGTATTAATAGATTACGTAAAAGTTGCTCATTCACTCACGGGTTTGGTGCCATTAATCATACAGAAAAGCAGCTTCAAAAGCATAGTTTCAAACCAGGTTCACACAATGTGAACAAGAGCAGTGATATTGTTTATGGCGCCGAAGAGGTGTGCGAGACTGCAGCTTTTGCTTCAATGCTTGATACGAGAAATATGTTTTCATATCTAAAAACCGTGATGTGATTGGCAAAAACTAACTTCAGATTCAGCACCCCCAAATTACCCAAAATCCATTGAAACCTCCATGCAAAAATAAAGTGTAATTTAGTTGTAGTGATCGTCTCATTTGCCAATTTATAATTTCTTTTAGAGAGTAAAATGGTAAACTTTGAGGCATAGGAACCGCCAATAATATTATACATTGAAGTGTTTCAAAGAACTCTGTCGACGTTCATCTCTGCAGACAAGTTATTTCAGAGAAACAAAGTCCTGTAACCTCCTGATTTGTTTTTCCTCTTTGAGATACAAATCAGGTCTGTATTTTGGGAATGCTGAGCACTTGTGGACTTGTAGTGGCAGCACATTCAAAACCTCCTAGAGTATGTACTTCACCGCTGGCTGGCACTTTTGTTGACATTTGTATCTGTGATTGTGCAATTTAATTACAAATCTCTAAGTACTTCAAACATAACCCTGAGGGTTCATTTATTTCACTAGCATAATGAAGTTGTAAAACAAATCGTGTACGAGTCTTGGAGCATGTGAGACAGAGTATCTACCAAAGACTTTAGCATGTAGCAGATTAATCTGTGAGTCTCCTGAACAGGGTGCTAATGCGGTACACGTTACTCCCAGCTGGAGCTGAGATGACCCAGAAGAGGAACATGACATGGCCATGTCGGGATTTAACAACCACAATTAAATTTCTTTTCTTGGTTCTGCCTGCCTGACCCACCCCCTTTATTTAAAAACAAACAAACAAACCAAAAAATCCATAGCAACATGTTTGTATTCAAGGCCAGACCTAAACCTTTTCAGCAGCATGAAAATTGTTTCCTTTTTGTGAAGTCTTGTTAGCAATCCTTCAAACAGTGCCAAGTACAAACATAACCTCCTCGGTGGAGGTAAAGCTGCAGCTGTTTTAACGTGAGGTTCCTGGTAAATAACAATAAGAAAGAAGAAAGCTTGTTGAATCCATTGAAGAACCGAACAAAGCGGAGAAGAAGCTGCTGCGCTCTACCCTCTGCGTTCGTGCCGCCATGGTGTGACAGTTTGTCAGTTGCCACATTCCGGTACTTGTAGCTCTGCATCACCTTCACCTCCTCCTCGCTACAGAGGGTGGCAGATGTCAGTGCCTTCTTGCGCTGTCTGAAATCAAAACCAACTCCTGTCTCTTGTTGCCAACAAATGCCTCGACTCCTCCTAAGTGCCCCAGTGCACTTTTCACACAGGAGAGGGATGCTGGTTGGAAAACAAAACGTGAACGTGAAATCAGAAAAGTGCAAAAGCTGAACGGGAAATGTCAAGATGGTTTCATGGGTTGACACTCTTCGGCGTGTTGAAAACGCTGCTTTGGAGGGGCAACCTGTCTGCACTGTATGATGCACAATTCCTGCAGCGGCATGACATATGACATCCACAGAAGGTAGGATGATGAAAATGTAAAAAAAACAAACAAAAAAACAGGTTGCTGCAGGTGACAGTAAGTATTGCAGAGTTCTGACGTGCAGCCAGATAAATGTCAGTGAATGTAGCCTGTTGTCATGGAGAGCAGACTGTGGCGTTGACCATGATTTTACAAGGTGGTGGCTCTGCGTCAAACAGAACTGTCCAGAGGTCATCTTCACACTTCTTTCAGTTTGACATTCTGCAGTTTCTTGATAATCACCTCCTGGTGTGTGTGTGTGTTCTCATTTTCCTAAATTATGCTTTTTAGCTCCTGGATAGTTTTATCTTCTGCTCCGAAATTGTTTTCTTGATCTTAAGACACAGTTCAGTGTTCTGCAGTAGGCGATAGAGTGACTGCTTGAAGATTTTTAGTATGTAGTGGTGCTTGCTGCAGGCTAACAGGAGTTTTGAAACATAAAAAGAACTCATTTCCAAACTTCTGCACATGCAGGATTGAAAGAGGGGGGGAAAAAAAACCTTGTGCATCTGAATCTGACAGCACAGCATGTCTTCTCTTCTCACTCCATTTGTCTGAATGTCATTTGATCTATTGAGACATTCAGGTTTGTCATTTGTCCCATTTAGAGTTTTAGCTTTTAAAGCGTTTCAGTGTGAAGGCAAAATGTCTTCATTAAAAACAGACCATGGTGCCTGCTCTTCATTGATTATTTAGAATTAAGCGATTGATTTTTGCAAATGTCTCAAAATGTCTTGTGTATTAATATAAATTAGATTCCGACATGATAATCTGCTGTAAACCTCCAACACTGACGTGGAATAGAATTGTCAGTAGAAATGTCAATATTGTTTTCTTTAACATTCGCTGCAATTTATTTAACACTTTAGCAGTTTGATAGACAGCAGCATTGCAGTCTGATATTGATGAATGAAATGTTGGGGGGGGGGGGGGGGGGGGGGGGGGGGGGGGGGGGGGGGGGCGATCACAGTTGTTGATATCCAAATGTGAGGCTTATTTGATGATTATGAGGAGTGTGTATGCATATACCTAATTAGTCATTTTCTCCCCACAGTCTTGAGCCAAGTCCTTCACCTGCCAGGGCCCAGGCAGCAGATAAACCAGATGGTGAGTTTCTGTTCCCGCTGATGCATTAAAAAACCCAGCAGTGTGTGAACAGAGGTGGTGCTAATAGATTCTTATTAAGTGTCAATACACGAGCAACAACATGGCACAAAAATCTCACAAAAGACATCTTGGGGGAGCATGTTTATTTCATCAAAAAGCCCCCCCCCCCCCTGCAAAATTATTAAGCGCCACAGCCAGGATTTAATAAACGTTGTGATGTTAAATCAAATTAGCTTGCTTTCTGCTGCACAGCTTCCAAGACTGCAGGAGGCAGCGCAGCTCCTTCCTGTCGACCACCGTGGGTCACTGACCCCAGTTTTGCAGACCGTTTTGGCCCAGATAAGACCAGCACCGTCTTGACCCAGCACCAGCAGCCGGTCCAGCCGACGCCTGTGGAGAGTCGCAGTTCCATCCTGCAGGCAGCACAGCAGCCACCTGAAGACAGCGGGAGGACCCCGGTGTGCGGCACCTGCAACAAAATCATCAGGTGAGACTGAGACCATAGACTGTGTGTGTAAAACATATGAGGGCGACCCCCCCCCCCCCCCCCCCCCCCCCCCAGGCTGCTGAATTTTGTTGAAAGGTGTGACACTAAAACAGTATTGTCTTCCTCTGAATTGATGTATTTTCCAGGCTGTAAGCTAGACTTTATTTATTTATTTTGATTATTTGGCTCGTGTTGCTTGTATTTCGAAGCAACTTGTATATCAAAAAAATATACTTCATTATCATCTATGGTCAAAAGATGACGTGGTCTGCGCACGTGACAATTGAGAGCTGCTCCTGTACGCTAATCTGAATGAAGTACAGTCTGAGCAGAAGGTGACTGTAATGCACTGCTAAGGTGGATGCTATGACAAGAAGATCTGAATTTGGTAGAAGAGCTGGATCTTTGAGAATAAGCTCATACTTGGCAGTAGACTAGTAGTATTGACATTAATCGCCCTCTCAGTCCCCAGTAGATGGATTTCTGAAGGTAATGTAAACAAAAGCATATTTTCATGATCGACTTTTTCTCTCTGAGTGGGTCTGTGATGTATATGATCTTCATCTTGGGTTGTTTCTCTGATTTATTTGTTGTCTCTGGGAACTAGAGATTACTTTTTGTTGATGATGTTGTCCTGGTTTAATTTTAATAATTCTCTGCTACACACAGATTGCACAATGGCTTGAATAGTTACATTGTTTGACACCACAAGGAGCCACTGTTGCTTCTTTGACAGCAGGGACACAAAACCGTTTGGAGGTTTGACACTAAAAAGCCTGTGTATGTACAACGGTAGTACTATACGGATGTGATAAATGAAAAGAACGGCAGAGAAGAAATTCAATTTCACCAAATTGGATGATGTCTTCGAACAGCCACAGCTGTGATCCTTACACAGAGCCGCATCGCTTTTTTATAGCAGCCATTAATTAAATAATTAATCTGTCATAAAGGCATCTGTAAACTGTCATTTACAGGTCCAACAAGCTCTGGCGCAATGATCCTCTCAGCCATTATGCATGACTGACTTTATTTATACCACATGTAATAATGTGTCATTTAGTCACTGATTCAATATTTCATCACAGCTGTAACTTCCAAACCGTTATCAACATTGATGGTGTAGCTCATTCGCCATCATCAAATGCAAAAAAAAGTTTGATTCCTGTCCAAATTTACAAAGAGTTTCACAATATAAAGGGAAGCACTAAATCAAAGGACAAAAAGAGCAACGGCTATTAAAGTCTGATCTTGTCTGGAATAATTCAGTGTAAATTGCAACAAATTATACAGTTAGAACAGTAAACACATTTAAAACTTTACTGATGTGTATTGCTCGGCCTCTTGTCTTGTCCATTTCCACGTCTTCTCATAACACCCACATTTCTCTTGGGGAAACCTGTGACACACGAAGTGCACTTGGGTCCATAAGTATTTGGACAGTACCAGTTTGGGTGCCTCTTTACACAACCACAATGGAGTTGAAATGAAACAATCAAGATGAGCTACTGTGTGGTAAATCTGTCTGGAGGAATCTGTTCTCAAAAACTGACTGTACAAGAATAAGCCTAGTGAAGGAAGCCACCAAGACCCCGTTGCTGAAGGAGTTAGTCCTCTGTGTCCGTGATTAGAGAAACTATGCACAGTGCAACTTTTGTCTGTTGCCTCACGAAGTACCCTTTTAATGAAATGCAACTAAACTATCACTTTTACAGCCAGCTGACTTTAGACAAGTCAGTATTGTCAGCTTCCTGAATAACACTTTTCAGTGAAATCAATCAAAAGGAAATGTATGACGGTGTTTTTTTTTTTTTTTTTTTTTATTTGACATCATGTTGTATGGATTTGTTTTCACTTTAAGAGCATAATTTAATTTTGAGTTTTCAATTAAAAAAAATAATTGCGGTTCCCCCTGTGGGCTCACCACCCGTAGGGGAAACGCTGGTGTCGGGTGCGCTGTCCTTTGGGTGGCAGTGAAAGTCGAGGGCCTCGACAGACCAGACCCGGGCAGCAGGGGCTAGCTCTGGGGGTGTGGAACGTCTCCTCGCTGTGGGGGAAGGAGCCGGAGCTTGCGTGGGAGGTGGAGCGATACCAGTTAGATCTGGTGGGCCTCGCCTCCACGCACAGCCTCGGCTCCGGAACCACTCTCCTTGATAAGGGTTGGACCTTATTCTTGTCTGGAGTTGCCCAGGGGGTGAGGCACCGGGTGGGTGTGGGGATACTCATGAGTCCTCGGCTGAGTGCCGCTACGTTGGAGTTTACTCCAGTAGACGAAAGGGTCGCCTCCATGCATCTTCGGGTGGCGGGGGGGAAAACTCTGACTGTTGTTTGTGTGTATGCACCGAACAGCATTTTGGAGTATTCGGCCTTCTTGGAGTCCCTGAATGGAGTCCTGTATGGGACTCCGGTAGGGGACTCTATTGTTCTGCTGGGGGACTTCAATGCACACGTGGGCAATGACAGAGACACCTGGAGAGGTGTGATTGGGTGGAACGGCCTCCCTGATCTAAACTCGAATGGTTGTTTATTGGACTTCTGTGAACACCATGTTCAAACTTAAGGATGCTCATAAGTGTACATGGTACCAGAGCACCCTAGGCCGAAGATTGATGATTGATTTTGTGATCGTATCATCTGATTTGAGGCCGTATGTTCTGGATACTCAGGTGAAGAGAGGGGCAGAGCTGTCAACTGACCACCATCTGGTGGTGAGTTGGATCAGAGGGTGGGGGAGGACTTTGGACAGACCTGGTAAGCCCAAATGGATAGTGTGGGTGAAGTGGGAATGTCTGGAGGAGCCCGCTGTCCGACAGATCTTCAATTTACACCTCCGGCAGAGCTTCTCTAGCATCCCTGTGGAGGTTGGGGGCATTGAACCAGAATGCCCCCAACAACAAGCAAGCAATGTTCAAAGCTTGCATTGTTGAAGCTACAGCAGGGAGCTGTGGCCTGAAGGTCTTAGGTGCCTCAAGGGGCAGCAACCCTTGAACACCGTGGTGGACACCGGTGGTCAGGTAAGCCGTCCGACTGAAGGAGTCCTTCCGGGACATGTTATCTCGGAGAACTCCAGAGGCAGTTGCAAGATACCGCCAGGCCTGAAGGGCAGCAGCCTCTGCTGTGGGGGAGGCAAAGCAGCGGGTGTGGGAAGAGTTCGGAGCAACCATGGAGAAGGACTTTCGGTCGGCACCAAGGTGCTTCTGGCAGACCGTGAGGCACCTCAGGAGGGGAAAAATGGGGAATCATCCAAGCTATCAACAGTAAGGATGGGACTCTGTTGACCTCAGCTGAGGATGTAATCCAGTGCTGGAAGGAACACTTTGAGGAACTCCTGCATCAGACTGGAGCGCCTGCTATAGTAGGGGCAGAGCTGGAAGCAGATAAAGGATTTTCATCAATTTCCCTGGTGGAAGTCACTGAGGTAGTCAATCAATTCCGCAGTGGCAAGGCCCCGGGGGTTGATGAGATCCATCCAGAAATGCTGAAGGCTCTGGGTGTGGAGGGATTATCTTGGATGAGACGTCTCTTCAACATTGTGTTGAGGTCTGGGACAGTGCCTAAGGAGTAGCAAACTGGGGTGGTGGTCCCCATATTTATAAAGGGGGACCAGACAGTGTGTGCCAACTACAGGGCCATCACACTACTCAGCCTCCTTGGTAAAGTCTACTCCAGGGTGCTGGAAAGGAGGGTTCGGCCGATAGTCGAACCTCTGATTGAAGCGGAACAATGCGGGTTCCATCCTCGTCGTGGAACAACTGACTAGCTCTTTACTTTCACAAGGATTCTGGAGAGTGCCTGGGAGTATGCCCACCCAGTCTACATGTGTTTTGTGGACTTGGAGAAGGCGTATGATCGGGTACCCCGGGAGATACTGTGGGAGGTGCTGCGGGAGTATGGAGTGAGGGGGTCCCTTCTCAGGGCCATCTAATCTCTGTATTCGCAAAGTGAGAGCTGTGTTCGGGTGTTTGTCAGTAAGTCGGACTCGTTTCCGGTGGAGGTTGGCCTCCACCAGGGTTGTGCCTTGTCACCAATCCTGTTTGTGATATTCATGGACAGGATATCGAGGCGTAGTTGGGGGACGAAGGTTTCCGGTTTGGTGGACTCAGGGTGTCATCACTGCTTTTTGCAGATGATGTGGTCCTGTTGGCTTCATCGACCGGTGACTCCAACACTCACTGGATCGGTTCGCAGCCAAGTGTGAAGCGGCTGGGATGAGGATCAGCACCTCTAAATCTGAGGCCATGGTTCTCAGCAGGAAACCTATGGATTGCCTTCTCCCGTCAGGGAATGCGGCCTTGCCCCAAAGTAAAGGAGTTCAAGTACCTTGGGGTCTTGTTCACGAGTGAGGGGACGATGGAGCGTGACATTTGCCAGAGAATCGGCGCAGCAGGGGCGGTGTTGCATTCGCTCTACCGTACTGTTGTGACGAAAATGGAGCTGACTCAAAAGGGAAGCTCTCGATCTACTGGTCTATCTTTGTTCTTTCTCTCACCTATGGTCATGAGGGTTGGGTCATAACCAAAAGAACTACAACTGGCGGGTACAAGCTAGCCTGGGTACAATAAGACCCAGGACTAGGTGGAGAGATTACAACCCCTGGCAATAATTATGGAATTACCGGCCTTGGAGGATGTTCATTCAGTTGTTTAATTTTGTAGAAAAAAAGCAGATCACAGACATGACACAAAACTAAAGTCATTTCAAATGGCAACTTTCTGGCTTTAATAAACACTATAAGAAATCAGGAAAAATAATTGTGGCAGTCAGTAACGGTTACTTTTTTAGACCAAGCAGAGGGAAAAAAATATGGACTCACTCAATTCTGAGGAATAAATTATGGAATCACCCTGTAAATTTTCATCCCCAAAACTAACACCTGCATCAAATCAGATCTGCTCGTTAGTCTGCATCTAAAAAGGAGTGATCACACCTTGGAGAGCTGTTGCACCAAGTGGACTGACATGAATCATGGCTGCAACACGAGAGATGTCAATTGAAACAAAGGAGAGGATTATCACACTCTTAAGAGGATAAATCATCACGCAATGTTGCAAAAGATGTTGGTTGTTCACAGTCAGCTGTGTCTAAACTCTGGACCAAATACAAACAACATGGGAAGGTTGTTAAAGGCAAACATACTGTAGACCAAGGAAGACATCAAAGCGTCAAGACAGAAAACTTAAAGCAATATGTCTCAAAAATCGAAAATGCACAACAAAACAAATGAGGAACGAATTGGAGGAAACTGGAGTCAATGTCTGTGACCGAACTGTAAGAAACCGCCTAAAGGAAATGGGATTTACATACAGAAAAGCTAAACGAAAGCCATCATTAACACCTAAACAGAAAAAAACAAGGTTACAATGGGCTAAGGAAAAGCAATCGTGGACTGTGGATGACTGGATGAAAGTCATATTCAGTGATGAATCTCAAATCTGCATTGGGCAAGGTGATGATGCTGGAACTTTTGTTTGGTGCCGTTCCAGTGAGATTTATAAAGATGACTGCCTGAAGAGAACATGTAAATTTCCACAGTTATTGATGATATGGGGCTGCATGTCAGGTAAAGGCACTGGGGAGATGGCTGTCATTACATCATCAATAAATGCACAAGTTTACGTTGATATTTTGGACACTTTTCTTATCCCATCAATTGAAAGGATGTTTGGGGATGATGAAATCATTTTTCAAGATGATAATGCATCTTGCCATAGAGCAAAAACTGTGAAAACATTCCTTGCAAAAAGACACATAGGGTCAATGTCATGGCCTGCAAATAGTCCGGATCTTAATCCAATTGAAAATCTTTGGTGGAAGTTGAAGAAAATGGTCCATGACAAGGCTCCAACCTGCAAAGCTGATCTGGCAACAGCAGTCAGAGAAAGTAAAAGCCAGATTGATGAAGAGTACTGTTTGTCACTCATTAAGTCCATGCCTCAGAGACTGCAAGCTGTTATAAAAGCCAGAGGTGGTGCAACAAAATACTAGTGATGTGTTGGAGCATTCTTTTATTTTTCATGATTCCATAATTTTTTCCTCAGAATTGAGTGATTCCATATTTTTTTCCCTCTGTTTGGTCTATAAAAGTAACCGTTACTGACTGCCACAATTTTTTTTCCTGATTTCTTAGTTTTTCTTAAAGCCAGAAAGTTGCTATTTGAAATGACTTTAGTTTTGTGTCATGTCTGTGATCTGCTTTTTTCTACAAAATTAAACAACTGAATGAACATCCTCCGAGGCCGGTGATTCCATAATTTTTGCCAGGGGTTGTATATCTCCACACTGGCCTGGGAATGCCTCGGGATCCCCCAGTCAGAGGTGGTCAATGTGGCAGAGGACAGGGAAGGCTGGGGTCCCCTGCTGGAGCTGTTGCCCCTGCGACCCGAACCCAGAAAAGCGGTTGAAGATGAGTGAGTGATGATTAAAAAAAAATACATTATGTAATTTGCCCAGGAGTGTACACATTTTTGCATAAAACTGTAATGAAATGGCATATCATTATCGATTGCAACACCTAATTAACACAGCATGGAGACAAAATAATTCTAACTTTATTTATAAAGATATTGGGGGGGATTCTGACTGTGATCACTGTTGTAAGTGTACTGTGTGTCAATAAGTGAGTCCTGTGTTGTTGGCAGTAGATATTGATGCATTTTTACTGCCTGTTCTTAGTTGCTTATGTCTTTTGTGGATCTAAAGTTTCTGTTTCAGGTGTTGTCATTTCTTTTTTTTTTTTCTTTTTTTTGTCTGTAGTAGGAAAATCATGCCATTCTTGTCAGTAATGCTTCTGGTGCACTGATACTACGTATACGTGTTTTCCAGGGGTCGATATCTGGTCGCACTGGGACGCTCTTGGCACCCGGAGGAGTTCACGTGTTCACAGTGTAAGGCGGTCCTTGAGGAGGGGGGCTTTTTTGAGGAAAGAGGCTCCGTCTACTGTACCAAGTGTCACGATAACCGATACGCCCCAACCTGTGCCAAGTGCAAAAAGAAGATCTCAGGGGTGAGAGCAGATTCTGGACACAAAGCACAAACACTGAAGGAGATTTAATCAGGAGAAATGTTTGGCACAGACTCTTGAAAAGACAGTTTTGTCATTTTCCTGAAAACAGAAAGTCTGCAGTCCAATAGTGGCAGCTAAACACAAAATCAATAGTTTGTAACCTTTTGTCCTCTTTTTGCAGGAAATCATGCATGCACTG
The DNA here is from genome assembly GCF_902500255.1 of Thalassophryne amazonica. Taxonomy (NCBI): domain Eukaryota; kingdom Metazoa; phylum Chordata; class Actinopteri; order Batrachoidiformes; family Batrachoididae; genus Thalassophryne; species Thalassophryne amazonica. The sequence continues at coordinate 45,855,165 of NC_047113.1, read as the reverse complement.
AAGATGACCTTCCATATTCAGTGTTTCAAATGTGCAGCCTGCAAGATTCCCATCAGGAACCAAGCATTTTACATGGAGGAGGGTGAACCCTACTGTGAGAGAGGTGACAAACCTAAAAAAAAAAATAAAAACATAAGGCATTAGGCAGAGTTGCTGTATCTCTTCTCTGCAGTGATGCTAATTTTAGAGATATTGCGTAAATGCAAAAAAGCAGTCCTACATATTTGTTTAATATGCGCTTTGAATGACATATCCTGATCAAAAATGACTCCAAGATTTCTCACAGTATTACTAGAGGTCAGGGTAATGCCATCCAGAGTAAGGATCTGGTTAGACACCATGTTTCTAAGATTTGTGGGGCCAAGTACAATAACTTCAGTTTTATCTGAGTTTAAAAGCAGGAAATTAGAGGTCATCCATGTCTTTGTCTGTAAGACAATCCTGCAGTTTAGCTAATTGGTGTGTGTCCTCTGGCTTCATGGATAGATAAAGCTGGGTATCATCTGCGTAACAATGAAAATTTAAGCAATACCGTCTAATAATACTGCCTAAGGGAAGCATGTATAGAGTGAATAAAATTGGTCCTAGCACAGAACCTTGTGGAACTCCATAATTAACTTTAGTCTGTGAAGAAGATTCCCCATTTACATGAACAAATATACCTATGGCATGCTCTAATCTCTATAATAAAATTTTATGGTCAACAGTATCAAAAGCAGCACTGAGGTCTAACAGAACAAGCACAGAGATGAGTCCACTGTCCGAGGCCATAAGATGATCATTTGTAACATTTACTAATGCTGTTTCTGTACTATGATGAATTCTAAAACATGACTGAAACTCTTCAAATAGACCATTCCTCTGCAGATGATCAGTTAGCTGTTTTACAACTACCCTTTCAAGAATTTTTGAGAGAAAAGGAAGGTTGGAGATTGGCCTATAATTAGCTAAGATAGCTGGGTCAAGTGATGGCTTTTTAAGTAATGGTTTAATTACTGCCACCTTAAAAGCCTGTGGTACATAGCCAACTAACAAAGATAGATTGATCATATTTAAGATCGAAGCATTAAATAATGGTAGGGCTTCCTTGAGCAGCCTGGTAGGAATGGGGTCTAATAGACATGTTGATGGTTTGGATGAAGTAACTAATGAAAATAACTCAGACAGAACAATCAGAGAGAAAGAGTCTAACCAAATACCGGCATCACTGAAAGCAGCCAAAGATAACGATACGTCTTTGGGATGGTTATGAGTAATTTTTTCTCTAATAGTTAAAATTTTGTTAGCAAAGAAAGTCATGAAGTCATTACTAGTTAAAGTTAATGGAATACTCAGCTCAATAGAGCTCTGACTCTTTGTCAGCCTGGCTACAGTGCTGAAAAGAATATATAGTCACCTTTATATTAGTTGCTACACTGTGAAAGCAGGTCGTGTATCCAATTGTGTCTCCAGCAGCTAGTTTCTGTTAGCCAGCCATCATTAAACGTAAACCACTAACCATCGTTTATATTTGCATGTTCTGCAAAGAGGTCTGCACTAATTCAGCGACCAGGTTTAAAATCATGAGCAGAAGGTGGTGGTTGGGGGTGGCAGGAGATCAGTTAGTTAAAGCTCACCGTTTTTATCCTGGATAATAAAGAAGGAACCGATCCGGCTTCACTTACAGAGAGAATTAAAATGTTAACAGGGTAACAGTTTAATGCAACAGTAAGCGCTTAAAAATTGAAATGACTTTAACCATCAAATCCCTGAGTGAGCGCTTTGTAATGTGTTCCCTCTCGTTTGTCTTTTCTCCACATTCATACTTCAACATAAAAATAAAAAATAAAAAAACATTTCCTGTCACAATCTTGACTGTTGTTAAAAAGAGATGCCGGTTGCACCACAGTGCACACTCCTCAGCTGGAAGGCAAAAACAAACGTGTTTATTTAATGTGGTTTCTGGGCCAAGAATCAAGATAGAACTCTGTGGTTATGACGAGCAGTGATGGGAAAGTCGATGAGGAAAGTTTTGCCAAAAATCTGCTGAAACTGTCAGATTCGTGTAAATTACCACACAATTTTCATTGTGAGGTAATAGATTTTTTTTTCCCCCTTCTAAAATTCACACTAAGCCTGAGTTGGGGGGGGGGGGGAGCGTTACAATGTAATACATAAAAGTGGATTAATCATTCTACAGCTTTTATCTACCTTTGACTGTTTTAAATGTTCATATTAAACATCCTTGTAGCGCCGTGTGTGTGTGTGTGTGTGTGTGTGTGTGTGTGTGTGTGTGTGTGTGTGTGTGTGTGTGTGTGTGTGTGTGTGTGTGTGAAAAACTGCTGCTGGAAAGAAAATTTAGACCAGTTGCAGCTCTTTTAAGAAGATGCACAGATGTATGCAGAAAAGTTTTAGGCACCCACAACAATCTGTCTGTTAAATGAAGTTATGGTGCATTTGATCCCTGATTGTTGCTGAATGTTGTCCTTGGACAAGACATTGAACCCAAAAAGTCTGATTAACCTTGGGGTTCATACAGCAGACTCTCACAAGCATGCAGCAAAGGTGGAGAGGAAGATGTGAAACACATTTTTGCATAAGAAAACATAATGAGTTTTAGTTTGTTTCTTGCAGTCTGTAAGAACATCAGGTTGTGTTTTATTAGGATTTTACTATTACTCTGTTATAATCCTGATCTGCTGCGGGGTTGTGCACTGTGTGCAGTGAAAGTCTGAATTGACTTGTTGCAATAGGAATGTTTAGACTTCTTGGTTGCTGAAATATTTTGCACAATATTGTAAGTCGTGTAGCTCAGTATCTGTACAAGTGCCTTTGCAGTGAGACACGCCCACTGAGGAGGTTTGCCCTCTGTGCAAGGAGCTCACATGATCTGACAGAAGGTGACTTTTACTATAACTCACCAGTTTAAAATATTTTAAGCTATAAAGTTATGAAAAATTAGAGGCATGATCAGTTGGTGTGAGACCTGTGTGCCGGCGAGAGGCGTCCAGCCTCCAGAGCCCCGCTAGCTGTAGGTGCTGGCTGCCGTGGACTCGACCGTGTACCTCTTTTCTGAGCACTTTATTACAAATATGTAGGATAATATGGTTTGATATGCACTTAATTGAACTAAGGGGCCATCTAAGAAGTCTTACAGATGCAATAAAATTTAGCATTATTTAATTTGTATGTTAGCACTAATTAGCACATATTGGTATCTTAGTGACATTAGGTGCACTGATGGTGTGAACGGTTACTGAGGCGCTTTGCCAGTCATAGCTTTTATTACCCACCCTAAGCCACCTGTTAGGAAAATCACTGTCCATTCTGCAAAATACTCATTAATCAAACATCCAGACCAAAGTTAGCATGTTACCCTTCGTTTGTTTGGGGACTCTGAGATTCAGGTGGGGGGTGGGGTGGGGTGGGGGTGGGGGTGTGTTAGAGCATCGTTCATCCTGCCCAAGTCACGCTGGTCTTGCACATATGCCACCTCTTAACCTATTTATGATCTGGCTGGGACTTGCTGTAGGTGGTGACGGGCACTGCCAACATGGCAACATTTGAAAAATCCTATTTGAGCTTCAGACCCACTCCTCAGACATCATGAAGGGTTTGTCCAATCTGTATGTGCAGTCTGTTTTTAAGACTTATTGCCTTGAGTGCCTGTGTATTAGTTTCACCTGAAAAGGTGAATAATAATACCACCTGTTAAGAGATTTTCCATTAAAGATTAGCTAAAAGAATAATAAAAATAATAAAAAAACAATTCCAGTTGAAAACTGATTTCTGTGTTCTATAGATTCACACAAATGCCATTTTTTTCTTGCACATCTGCTGTGAATCCAGTCTGGATTCTTCTCCGTGCACAAATACACAAGCGGATATTCTGTGGCACAGAAAGAAATTTGTGATTGAGACGTCTGTTATCAAACAGACACAGACTGGATGATGTTTGCGCTAGTGCCGAGTGTTTGAGAAATTTGTTTTGGACAGGAGGGGAAAAATGCTGACATCTGTTATGTTTGTATAATTTTGATATATTTTTAATCGAGCTGCTTGTAAAACAATCTACAGCAGCGTTATTGCTTGCGGGTTACAGCTCGGACCCACATCGTGAATCTGGCGGCGTGCACTGCACTCAATCGTGAAGTGTGATGTTTTCATCTGCTGTAATATATTTAGCTGCTGTTTACGTCACACATTTCTCCAATAGATTTTATGAATGGCGCGTGTGCTCTTTTGTGGAGCAGATGATTTCTCAGGGCGCTGTGCCTTTCTCACTCTTCAGGCTCAGGTGCCGTTTCCAGCTTTATCACAGGCAAAGCCGCAACCCAAGCACTCGCACTCTGAATAATGCCTTTAGCGCTGATAAACATTCTGCTGCCTCAGCAGCTTTCAGGTATTGTGCGTCTCTCACCCACACAGCGTTATAACCCGACACGTTCTCCAAAATCCATTTGAAGAAAGCGGCCAAATCCAGGTTTAAGTATCTGGCGCAATTTCCACTTTTCCTAATCTGTCTCTTCCACTCTGGAAACACTGATGTACAGTGGAAGGACAAAGTGTCAAACACTGGACAAGAAGAGCACCGACGAGAGCGCGCACCTTCACCAAGGCAGACCCTCCCCTGCACACCGCTTCAGTCTTTGTAACCGCAGTATGGGTATCCAGGCATTGACATTAAGCTTTTTAGTGTACTTGTCCATAGGACAAGTAACCCTGGTGGTTTACTTGTCCTATAGGAAAAGCTGGTTGTCCGGACAAGCGAGCGCCACAGGCGCGAGTTGTGTGAAGCGTGCCTAAGGCGTGCCTAACGCGATACATACGCCAATGGCATGTGTCACCTAGGGGTGTCTGGGGGCATGCTAATGTGGAAGTACTGACATTACATTTTTTCATAAATTGCTTCTCTCCTGTGTGGGTGGTAAAATTAAATTTCCAAAAAATATTTTTTTTTACATATTGCATGTATAGCCTCTAGCCTTTTAATCTGTTAACCAAGACATAGCTCATAATGTTTCTGTCCTGCGATTGTTCATAATTGGGGAAAAAATTTAAATAGTTGGTAAATGCCAATATGCATCTGCTTCTCTCCTGTGTTTTCTGAATTCATCACTGTTCAATGCATGATCATTTGCCAGTATGTTTTTTGATAAAGCAAAATCAAATTCTTTTATTTCAACATTTAAAAATGCCTTACTGGTCCGCAATTGAAGGAAAACCCCGACAGACATGGCAGTATATTGTGTTGTCCTCTTCATTGTGCCCCAGCCACGGATAATCCTGTGTCCAGCTACTCACAAACTTCCTCTCTCTTCCTTTCTCTTCATAACTCTTCTTTGAAGCTTCTACACTTGCAGGGGTTGATGCTTTGCGTTTGACTGGTGTTTTCCCTGGTATCTGGCCCGGTTTCGGAGGTTTTAAAAAAGACATTCTGTTCAATATATTCTTCAAAAGGCATGTTAATCGATGCGATGTTTATCTAATGTTTCCCACCACAGCATCTTGCAAGAAGATGCTACGAACGCACACTCCATACAGTGGTCTTGTGCACACATGATACAGGGTTCTCCCCAGAAATTTTTAGTATAGCGGTGCGGTTGGCAATTATCGCCCGAGGCGGCGCGCGTTGCGAGTCATTTTGACTGGTTTTAGATGCATTGAAAGCAAGAATAATAGACAAAAAATTTACACTTATGTTGTAATGTCGAAGTTCTTTTTTGTATTTTTCTGTCTATGCTAAGAAAATAAATGACAATGAAAAGTTTAAAAACACATTATTTGATGGACATAACATTTGCTCTCTTTAAAAAGAGCTGAGTTTTTCTGTCATGTTGACAGTTTAGCTTTTTTTTTTTTCTTCAACATTTTTGAGTGGAATTGCATACTTTAAAAAAAAAAAAAAAAAAAAAAAAACAATATAACCCCTAATTGTCTTGTTTGAACAAGAGCTAAATCTGGACTGATTTGATTGTCAAATCAGAATCAAATTTATTGCCAAGTAAGTTCTCACATACAAGTAATTTGATCTGGTGTCATTGATGCATAAACAATAATAAAAAGAAAATGAAAAAAAAAATTGGAAGAAGTAAAGGAGTAAATCTGCGCTTTTAAAGATGAATCCTGGATGAAAAAACTTTCTGAATCAGTTTTTCACACTTTACTGTTTCACTGAGGCTGTGTGTTGAAGATGATCATTGATTAAAATTGTTTCGCTGCTTTTTTACAGCTGTAGCGTCTGATAACACTTTTTCCTCTCTCTCTCACTCTCCTGTCTCTCTCTCTCACTCTCCTGTCTCTCTCTCTCACTCTCCTGTCTCTCTCTCTCACTCTCCTGTCTCTCTCTCTCACTCTCCTGTCTCTCTCTCTCACTCTCCTGTCTCTCTCTCTCACTCTCCTGCGTCTCTCTCTCTCTCTCACTCTCCTGCCTCTCTCTCTCTCTCTCACACCGTATTTGAGCAAACTTTGGAAACATGAAGGCTTTCAACTGTAAAATAAAGCCTAGAAATGAATTTCTGGGACTGTACAAGCAGAATGAGCTCTTTTTACCTGAAGACTGCCGGAGTTTTTTTTTTTTTTCGTGCTGCAGCGCTACTCGGCTCTCTGCCGGTGGAGGGAGGACAAGCGGGCAGTTGCACAAACAGCCTGGCTGGATTTTTAAAAAACTACCTGATAGCAGGGCAGAGTGTGATGGCACTGTCAGAACACTGGTGGCGCGGCGCCGTTGTTCCACTGTCTGGAGAGGACCCTGTGATATCATGTTTTCCGATTGTCCGCTGCGTGGAGAGTTGTGTGAAAAACCGAAGACGCTTTCTTGCGAGGTGCGAGACAATTTGTAAATAAGAAAACAACTTGTCCGGTTGGACAACGATTTAGAGCTATTGCTAGTCCGATCACATTTTACACTTGTCCCGGACAGTCGGACAAGCGTTAATGTCGATGGTAGGTATCTCTTGGATGTAAAGTATTGCATTGTGGGAAATCAAAGCAAAAACATCTATGCAAGCTCCAGCAAAAAGTGATTTCTGAGTTGAGGAAAACTCTTTACCTGCTCCTACTTTATTGGGGGAACCCTTGAAGACTTCTTTTAAGATTAAAATATAAAATAAAAGGACTGTATGTCTGTAGCACACCGTATGGGTGGTTGCCAAGCAGCTAAGTGCGCTTGTTTTCAGTGAGGAAGGTCCCTGGTTCAATCCACCCCTGTCCATTCTCCATTTAATATGAAGTTGCCTCAGAAAAAAACTACACGTAAAACTTCAACATGTAAATCCACCTCAGTTCTGCTGTTGTGACAGAGAGTGAAAACAAGGGAGCAGCTAAAGGGACGTACTTTTTTATGTCTGCAGTACACAGTGTTACACAATAACAGCTGCAACAATATGAGTGTATATACTGTATTTTCTGGACTATAAGTCATGTTTTTTTAAAACTGGTATTGCTGGTCCTTTGACTTCTATTTTGGAGTTACTTTTATATGGAAAACCATGCAAGTTTAGACTGTGTCCACAAGATGGCACAGTCTATAGGCATGACAAATTGCTCCTGTATAGTGATCTTAAAGAGATGCTGTGATTCACACTGGAACAGAAGGTTGCAGCAATGCACCATTTAAGCTTGATGCAAACCACCGTAAAACAAGAACAGCTTAAAGAGAAGGGTGTGTTGAGAATGAGTGAAATTAATGAATCATGCTCTCAAACTGAAAGAATTTCTTGAGTAAATAGCAGGAATAGTCTTCATACACTACTTGTCACTTGACTGTGTTGGACAATAAGAACAGTAACTAGGAAAACAGTTAGGCTAAAGTAAGCCTTACTATAATCTCTTAAAAATGTATGAGTTTTAAAACATTTAATTACATTTAGTTATATAAACATGCGCCTGTTTAGCTCTGAACAGATGTTTTTGTTCAGTGGCAACAAGAAGCATTTTACTATGAATTCTTTGGGCCTCGTACATTAATTATCCCGTTAGCTTCTTGTCGCTGAGATCATGTTTTAAACCTTTTCAACTTTCTGTAGTATTACTGTAAGTCAGCACATGTCTTAAAAACAGGTGTTAAAATTTTTATCCAGAATTATCACAAGATGCTGAGATAATACATCCTTAAATTATCATTTATCAAATGGGAAAAAAACTTTAGGCATCCAAGAAACTTTCTGTTTCTGTAGTTTTAAAGCAAAAGGACCTGCTGTTGGTCACGCCCCCTCAACCTTCATATATGGGGGGGGGTGTCTTTGCATCTCTCTCCCATAGATAATGTAGGAGTGGCACACAGAGAGACTTCCGTACTGGGAGTTTCTCATGCAAACAGGAGTACATATGGACTTCCTTGATGTGTAAAGTTTCAGGTTTAAATTGTACTTACAGCAGGAATGTTCTACTTGTGGACTTTTATATGTTTGACATGAAACCCCAGATATGTAACAGTAAAAATGGAGATTAAAACAAATGTTGCACATTTATGACCCATTTAAAGGAGAACAAGAAAAACTGGTTCGCGCTCCTCATACTAATAATTTGAGGTGTAGATTGCTTTAGTTAGAGCTGTGCCATCAGAAAGTATGTTTTGCAAAGTTCCTATTTTTAAAAAGATGAGGCAGAAGCCCATTTAACGCTCCGCATTCTTTAAAGCCGAAACGATGTTTACATATGATGATTGCAGACGCCACGGAGAGGGCGCGACTTGATGTCCATGTTGATGAGTGCTTTAAGAATGTAATGTTTTGCACCTCCCCTCTTCACGTTTCCTTCTCCAGACTACGAGAAGATGTTTGGCACCAAGTGCCACAGCTGTGACTTTAAGATTGATGCCGGCGATCGTTTTCTGGAGGCTCTGGGCTACAGCTGGCATGATACGTGCTTTGTCTGTGCCGTAAGTCATTTTGATTGATCGAGCTCTCTGCAGGGCTCTCCCCCACCCCACTGTCCCAGCACAACGCCGTGTCACACAATCCCGTCACCTCCATCTCTCCTTCAATCTTTACAGAAAGTACACATGGCCATGCGTGTAACATGTGCCCGCAGTGCCTCCTGGAAAATAAATTCACATTATTGATGTTTATCGACTGCATCCTACAGTTTTCTGATTTTTCTCTCTCCCTTTTTTTTATCCCACCTTTAAAGCTCTGCCAAATGAACTTGGAGGGGAAGACGTTCTACTCCAAGAAGGATAAGCCGCTGTGCAAAGGCCACGCCTTCGCTCCAGTGTGATCTTGAGCTCGCTTCATCTTCTGATTAAACACCCCCTTTTTTTCTACCACACCAATAATTAAACCACTTTTTTCCCTTTTTTTTTTTTTTTTATGCCTTCTTTCTGTACTTACTGCGAGTTTTTTGTGCTGTTACTTACCTTGCTGCTAGGACTGTCTCTGTGTTACTGCCTGTAATGCAAAGTGCTGTTTTATTACTGTAAGATGTTGCGGCATTGTTTCATGACATCACTGTGACTTGTATCATCTTTAATTAGTTACATGAAAATAATTCTGGCAGTTCTGCTCACCGTGTCCTTGTTCAGTCTGAGCAGAGTTGAAGTGTCTTGAGAGTGGGCAAGCTGCGTCTAATCCCTGCGCGCAGAGTGCATGGCACCTCTGTTCAATCACCGGCTCTCTTTGCAGTACCCGTCCATGTAACAGGGCGTCCAGCAACGCAGAGCCATTTCTGATCCACTCGACCCCCTGCGCCTCTTCACGTAAACGCTTTAGCTCTAGCGAGCAAGAGCCTGTACTTCAGTAAATAAGTATAATTTGACTTGTGCAATTATGCGTAATCAATCCGGTTTAAAGTTTCATCGGCTTTGATAAGATGTTTGGTCTCTCAAACACAGAGTTGAATGTGATGACTAAACTAAATCTTACAAATTCTGATACCAGAAAAAGTTTGAATGTCATTGTATGCAAAGTTTCGATCCAGTCTTAGTTTTTATCTTTTTACTCTGCAGCATGCACTGAATTATTGATGAAAATATACATTTGATTTGGTTGCAAGCCCTCAACCACTAAACCGCTAAAACACCAAAAACCATCTGTTTTGTCCTAAAAGCTCAGAGAAAAAGTATTTTAAAAAGGTGAGTGGCAAACTTTAAACACGGCTGTCGGATGTTGTACTCCTTACGAGGAAACTGTAAGAAATCCAGTTTGGTAAGAGCTTAGAAAGGGATGTTTTTCTGTGAGAGAAATCCTTTGTGTCCTGGTGTTACTGTGATTATTCCTCTGAGTACTTTTTAAGGCATGGTTGTATTTATATTGCTTCACAAAGGGTCTGTAAGTTGTTTTTATAGCTGCTGGAAGTTTCAGAAGTCTTTAATAACACCATGTGTTGGTGCTCAAGTGTTTTTTGTTTTTTTTTGGATGTGAACTCGTGTAAGATTTTCCACTGACTGATGTCTTGGCCTTCTTCATGCTCACTAACACCTGCTCCCCAGAAATGGACTTCTTCCGTGTTGTGCTCTGGGGTTTTTTTTTAAGTCCATTATATTAAGTGCCTTGTTATTAAAATCAAGTTTTACACCAACAGTTTGTTGTGAGTAAAAACATCAGCGAGTCCTTTGGTGCAAATGCATTAAAAGTAATTTGTGCAGTTTAGAGATGTCTGAATCAAAGGACTGGAAGAGGTGTAATTACTAAATTTGTTTAATTGAATAATGTTGAATTCAAATGTCTCTTAATCATGTTAATGTAAACTTTTTTTTGTATGGTTCTTGTTGGTTGACTGTGCTAATAAAGATCAATGTAAAATGTTTTTAAATCATCCAAGTATCCCAGTTCATTAATAAGCGACACAACTGGAGTTGAAACAATCACTTAACGCAAAAATAAACTGATGTGGTTTGGGGACAAATGTCAAATTTGATATTTTCACATCATTTTACAGTTTCAGCAATGTGTTTATTTCCATGCTCCTCCCAGATGCTTTGGTCAGTTTCCACCAAACTTGGTCGGTGGATGAAGGTCAGCCACAGTGTTGCCCTTATATATATATATATATATAATGGAATCACTGGCCTCGGAGGATGTTCATTCAGTTGTTTAATTTTGTAGAAAAAAAAAAAGATCACAGACATGACACAAAACTAAAGTCATTTGAAATGGCAACTTTCTGGCTTTAAGAATCACTATAAGAAATCAGGAAAAAAAAATTGTGGCAGTCAGTAACGGTTACTTTTTTAGACCAAGCAGAGGGAAAAAAAATATGGACTCACTCAATTCTGAGGAATAAATTATGGAATCACCCTGTAAAGTTTCATCCCCAAAACTAACACCTGCATCAAATCAGATCTGCTTGTTAGTCTGCATCTAAAAAGGAACGATCACACCTTGGAGAGCTGTTGCACCAAGTGGACTGACATGAATCATGGCTCCAACACGAGAGATGTCAAATGAAACAAAGGAGAGGATTATCAAACTCTTAAAAGAGGGTAAGTCATCACGCAATGTTGCAAAAGATGTTGGTTGTTCAGTCAGCTGTGTCTAAACTCTGGACCAGATACAAACATGGGAAGGTTGTTAAAGGGAAACATACTGGTAGACCAAGGAAGACATCAAAGTTTCAAGACAGAAAACCTAAAGCAATATGTCTCAAAAATCGAAAATGCACAACAAAAATGAATGAATGGGAGGAAACTGGAGTCAACGTCTGTGACCGAACTGTAAGAAACCCCCTAAAGGAAATGGGATTTACATACAGAAAAGCTAAACGAAAGCCATCATTAACACCTAAACGGAAAAAAAAACAAAGTTACAATGGGCTAAGGAAAAGCAATCGTGGACTGTGGATGACTGGATGAAAGTCATATTCAGTGATGAATCTCAAATCTGCATTGGGCAAGGTGATGATGCTGGAACGTTTGTTTGGTGCCGTTCCAATGAGATTTATCAATCAATCAATTTTTTTTATATAGCGCCAAATCACAACAAACAGTTGCCCTAAGGCGCCTTATATTGTAAGGCAAGGCCATTATGTAAAACCCCAACGGTCAAAACGACCCCCTGTGAGCAAGCACTTGGCGACAGTGGGAAGGAAAAACTCCCTTTTAACAGGAAGAAAACTCCAGCAGAACCAGGCTCAGGGAGGGGCAGTCTTCTGCTGGGACTGGTTGGGGCTGAGGGAGAGAACCAGGAAAAAGACATGCTGTGGAGGGGAGCAGAGATCGATCACTAATGATTAAATGCAGAGTGGTGCATACAGAGCAAAAAGAGAAAGAAACGGTGCATCATGGGAACCCCCCAGCAGTCTACGTCTATAGCAGCATAATTAAGGGATGGTTCAGGGTCACCTGATCCAGCCCTAACTATAAGCTTTAGCAAAAAGGAAAGTTTTAAGCCTAATCTTAAAAGTAGAGAGGGTGTCTGTCTCCCTGATCTGAATTGGGAGCTGGTTCCACAGGAGAGGAGCCTGAAAGCTGAAGGCTCTGCCTCCCATTCTACTCTTACAAACCCTAGGAACTACAAGTAAGCCTGCAGTCTGAGAGCGAAGCGCTCTATTGGGGTGATATGGTACTACGAGGTCCCTAAGATAAGATGGGACCTGATTATTCAAAACCTTATAAGTAAGGAGAAGAATTTTAAATTCTATAATTAACAGGAAGCCAACGAAGAGAGGCCAATATGGGTACGATATGCTCTCTCCTTCTAGTCCCCGTCAGTACTCTAGCTGCAGCATTTTGAATTAACTGAAGGCTTTTTAGGGAACTTTTAGGACAACCTGATAATAATGAATTACAATAGTCCAGCCTAGAGGAAATAAATGCATGAATTAGTTTTTCAGCATCACTCTGAGACAAGACCTTTCTGATTTTAGAGATATTGCGTAAATGCAAAAAAGCAGTCCTACATATTTGTTTAATATGCGCTTTGAATGACATATCCTGATCAAAAATGACTCCAAGATTTCTCACAGTATTACTAGAGGTCAGGGTAATGCCATCCAGAGTAAGGATCTGGTTAGACACCATGTTTCTAAGATTTGTGGGGCCAAGTACAATAACTTCAGTTTTATCTGAGTTTAAAAGCAGGAAATTAGAGGTCATCCATGTATTTATGTCTGTAAGACAATCCTGCAGTTTAGCTAATTGGTGTGTGTCCTCTGGCTTCATAGATAGATAAAGCTGGGTATCATCTGCGTAACAATGAAAATTTAAGCAATACCGTCTAATAATACTGCCTAAGGGAAGCATGTATAAAGTGAATAAAATTGGTCCTAGCACAGAACCTTGTGGAACTCCATAATTAACTTTAGTCTGTGAAGAAGATTCCCCATTTACATGAACAAATTGTAATCTATTAGACAAATATGATTCAAACCACCGCAGCGCAGTGCCTTTAATACCTATGGCATGCTCTAATCTCTGTAATAAAAGCAGCACTGAACAAGCACAGAGATGAGTCCACTGTCCGAGGCCATAAGAAGATCATTTGTAACCTTCACTAATGCTGTTTCTGTACTATGATGAATTCTAAAACCTGACTGAAACTCTTCAAATAGACCATTCCTCTGCAGATGATCAGTTAGCTGTTTTACAACTACCCTCTCAAGAATTTTGAGAGAAAAGGAAGGTTGGAGATTGGCCTATAATTAGCTAAGATAGCTGGGTCAAGTGGTGGCTTTTAAGTAATGATTAATTACTGCCACCTTAAAAGCCTCTGGTACATAGCCATAGATTGATCATATTTAAGATCGAAGCATTAAATAATGGTAGGGCTTCCTTGAGCAGCCTGGTAGGAATGGGGTCTAATAAACATGTTGATGGTTTGGATGAAGTAACTAATGAAAATAACTCAGACAGAACAATCGGAGAGAAAGAGTCTAACCAAATACCGGCATCACTGAAAGCAGCCAAAGATAACGATACGTCTTTGGGATGGTTATGAGTAATTTTTTCTCTAATAGTTAAAATTTTGTTAGCAAAGAAAGTCATGAAGTCATTACTAGTTAAAGTTAATGGAATACTCAGCTCAATAGAACTCTGACGCTTTGTCAGCCTGGCTACAGTGCTGAAAAGAAACCTGGGGTTGTTCTTATTTTCTTCAATTAGTGATGAGTAGAAAGATGTCCTAGCTTTACGGAGGGCTTTTTTATAGAGCAACAGACTCTTTTTCCAGGCTAAGTGAAGATCTTCTAAATTAGTGAGATGCCATTTCCTCTCCAACTTACGGGTTATCTGCTTTAAGCTACGAGTTTGTGAGTTATACCACGGAGTCAGACACTTCTGATTTAAAGCTCTCTTTTTCAGAGGAGCTACAGCATCCAAAGTTGTCTTCAATGAGGATGTAAAACTATTGACGAGATACTCTATCTCCCTTACAGAGTTTAGGTAGCTACTCTGCACTGTGTTGGTATATGGCATTAGAGAACATAAAGAAGGAATCATATCCTTAAACCTAGTTACAGCGCTTTCTGAAAGACTTCTAGTGTAATGAAACTTATTCCCCACTGCTGGGTAGTCCATCAGAGTAAATGTAAATGTTACTAAGAAATGATCAGACAGAAGGGAGTTTTCAGGGAATACTGTTAAGTCTTCTATTTCCATACCATAAGTCAGAACAAGATCTAAGATATGATTAAAGTGGTGGGTGGACTCATTTACTTTTTGAGCAAAGCCAATAGAGTCTAATAATAGATTAAATGCAGTGTTGAGGCTGTCATTCTCAGCATCTGTGTGGATGTTAAAATCGCCCACTATAATTATCTTATCTGAGCTAAGCACTAAGTCAGACAAAAGGTCTGAAAATTCACAGAGAAACACAGTAACGACCAGGTGGACGATAGATAATAACAAATAAAACTGGTTTTTGGGACTTCCAATTTGGATGGACAAGACTAAGAGTCAAGCTTTCAAATGAATTAAAGCTCTGTCTGGGTTTTTGATTAATTAATAAGCTGGAATGGAAGATTGCTGCTAATCCTCCGCCCCGGCCCGTGCTACGAGCATTCTGACAGTTAGTGTGACTCGGGGGTGTTGACTCATTTAAACTAACATATTCATCCTGCTGTAACCAGGTTTCTGTAAGGCAGAATAAATCAATATGTTGATCAATTATTATATCATTTACCAACAGGGACTTAGAAGAGAGAGACCTAATGTTTAATAGACCACATTTAACTGTTTTAGTCTGTGGTGCAGTTGAAGGTGCTATATTATTTTTTCTTTTTGAATTTTTATGCTTAAATAGATTTTTGCTGGTTATTGGTAGTCTGGGAGCAGGCACCGTCTCTACGGGGATGGGGTAATGAGGGGATGGCAGGGGGAGAGAAGCTGCAGAGAGGTGTGTAAGACTACAACTCTGCTTCCTGGTCCCAACCCTGGATAGTCACGGTTTGGAGGATTTAAGAAAATTGGCCAGATTTCTAGAAATGAGAGCTGCTCCATCCAAAGTGGGATGGATGCCGTCTCTCCTAACAAGACCAGGTTTTCCCCAGAAGCTTTGCCAATTATCTATGAAGCCCACCTCATTTTTTGGACACCACTCAGACAGCCAGCAATTCAAGGAGAACATGCGGCTAAACATGTCACTCCCGGTCCGATTGGGGAGGGGCCCAGAGAAAACTACAGAGTCTGACATTGTTTTTGCAAAGTTACACACCGATTTAATGTTAATTTTAGTGACCTCCGATTGGCGTAACCGGGTGTCATTACTGCCGACGTGAATTACAATCTTACCAAATTTTTACCAAAGATTTATAAAGATGACTGCCTGAAGAGAACATGTAAATTTCCACAGTCATTGATGATATGGGGCTGCATGTCAGGTAAAGGCACTGGGGAGATGGCTGTCATTACATCATCAATAAATGCACAAGTTTACGTTGATATTTTGGACACTTTTCTTATCCCATCAATTGAAAGGATGTTTGGGGATGATGAAATCATTTTTCAGGATGATAATGCATGTGGCCATAGAGCAAAAACTGTGAAAACATTCCTTGCAAAAAGACACACAGTCAATGTCATGGCCTGCAAATAGTCCGGATCTTAATCCAATTGAAAATCTTTGGTGGAAGTTGAAGAAAATGGTCCATGACAAGGCTCCAACCTGCAAAGCTGATCTGGCAACAGCAATCAGAGAAAGTTGGAGCCAGATTGATGAAGAGTACTGTTTGTCACTCATTAAGTCCATGCCTCAGAGACTGCAAGCTGTTATAAAAGCCAGAGGTGGTGCAACAAAATACTAGTGTTGTGTTGGAGCGTTCTTTTGTTTTTCATGATTCCATAATTTTTTCCTCAGAATTGAGTGAGTCCATATTTTTTTTCCCTCTGCTTGGTCTAAAAAAGTAACCGTTACTGACTTGACGTTACTACTTTCATCCAGTCATCCACAGTCCACGATTGCTTTTCCTTAGCCCATTGTAACCTTGTTTTTTCTGTTTAGGTGTTTAATGATGGCTTTCGTTTAGCTTTTCTGTATGTAAATCCCATTTCCTTTAGGCGGTTTCTTACAGTTTGGTCACAGACGTTGACTCCAGTTTTCTCCCATTCGTTCCTCATTTGTTTTGTTGTGC
Source organism: Thalassophryne amazonica (assembly GCF_902500255.1). Lineage (NCBI taxonomy): Eukaryota > Metazoa > Chordata > Actinopteri > Batrachoidiformes > Batrachoididae > Thalassophryne > Thalassophryne amazonica. The sequence goes on along the minus strand of NC_047113.1, from coordinate 45,838,683 downwards.
ATTTTCGATTTTTGAGACATATTGCTTTAAGTTTTCTGTCTTGACGCTTTGATGTCTTCCTTGGTCTACCAGTATGTTTGCCTTTAACAACCTTCCCATGTTGTTTGTATTTGGTCCAGAGTTTAGACACAGCTGACTATGAACAACCAACATCTTTTGCAACATTGCATGATGATTTACCCTCTTTTAAGAGTTTGATAATCCTCTCCTTTGTTTCAATTGACATCTCTCATGTTGGAGCCATGATTCATGTCAGTCCACTTGGAGCAACAACTCTCCAAGGTGTGATCACTCCTTTTTAGATGCAGACTAGATCTGATTTGATGCAAGTGTTAGTTTTGGGGATGAAAATTTACAGGGTGATTCCATAATTTATTCCTCAGAATTGAGTGAGTCCATTTTTTTTTCCCTCTGCTTGGTCTAAAAAAGTAACCGTTACTGACTGCCACAATTTTTTTTCCTGATTTCTTATAGTGTTTCTTAAAGCCAGAAAGTTGCCATTTGAAATGACTTTAGTTTTGTGTCATGTCTGTGATCTGCTTTTTTTTTCTACAAAAGTAAACAACTGAAAACATCCTCTGAAGCTGGTGATTCCATAATTTTTGCCAGGGGTTGTATATATATATATATATATATATATATATATATATATATATATATATATATATATATATATAAATAAGTTAGAAACATAATTGTATCACTTTTTGGGGGGGGGGGGGGTTGTACTCTGGGTATGTCAAAATGATTAAATTGGAAACGAGTTTTGAAAAAGTGTAATGTCCACTCTTAAATTAGAGATTCTTATCACAAAAATGAAGCTCTACTATAACCACCACTGTTCAAGTAAAAGACATAAATTGGAAACGAGTTTGAAAAAGTGTAATGTCCACTCTTAAATTAGAGATTCTTATCACAAAAATGAAGCTCTACTATAACCACCACTGTTCAAGTAAAAGACATAGTCATTGATTTAACAATATATAATTTATTTACAACAATTTCAGGTTGAATTACTATACATACCTTTCTGAAATGTCATAGATATATATACATAAGGCCAAGTAAATACTTGAAAGCACTTAGAAACGAATTTCCAAAATTCTACCCACAAATTCATATAATTGTCCAAAAGGTACAGAAAATCTCCCTCAGCAGAAGTTTTCCTCCATTGCCACAAAAGTTTTGACAACAATTTACATTGACGATAAGGAACACAAACGGTAAAAAAAAAAAAACAAAACCAAGAAAAAAAAATTATAGATTAGATTATACAATTGCATAAGCGCTGTGGCATGTAATAAATACAGCATTTTTGACTTGCAGAAAGGCAAGGAACAATGAATTGAGGAACTAAATATAAAAACCAATCACAAGTACAGAAATCTATTGTTGCCAGTTCAAAAGAACAGTTCAGCCAGAGTGAGAGGTGTGCGCACACACGCAAACATACGTAAGTGCGTGCGTGTCCATGACTGAATAATAATGAATGACACAGAGTACAGTTTTTTTTTTTTTTTAAGCCCACATTGAGGGGAAAACAAATTAGCCACGTGAGCAGACGTTACAGATTGTTAGATGTAAAGATGCTCATTAACATCCTGGCGGCTGGTGAAGTACGTTGCTGGAATGTGCTTCGACATCACATCCAAGACGATGGCAATGATAACATTCCATACAGTCTGTACAACTGCCACAGGTTGTCTGAACGCAGCGTGTCAACACCATCCCGCAAAACCCCATCCTACTGTGTCCAGTGCAGTGACCATTTCCACATACTTTTTAAAATTCTTACCATTATAGAAATAATAAGGTAGGCTTATGCAGAGTAAGGATGAACAAAAGGTGTAGAATCTTGTTCTGAAACAGTCTCTTTAGCCTTAACACTGCAAAAAAGTCTTCACTTCTAGATCTCCAGAGAACGCTATATAGGCAAACACGTCACGGTTTAGACTTGACAAATGCTGCGCCACTTAAGTTTCTTTTTTTTTGTTTGTTTTTGGCTTCTTATTAAAATATAATTTACATTTCTTTACAAAGTGATAAAATAAACATATTACTGCTAGATCTGCATGAATTTGCCTCACAGACAAAAGCAAAACAATGCAAGGATTTGGACTTTTTTTTAAGTTCGTTATGCATGACAGAAAGTAATGCTAAATTAGTGGCAATGTTTACTAAATAAAAAAAAAATCACTGGCGACACTTTTCGGACAATGTATGGGTCAGAGATGATGAATGTGTGGGCCTCTGATAATCCTCAAACTTTGGTTACCAATTCTGCTGCTATACAGTATGCAAAGCGAGGCTGGTCAAGTATTTACATGTGACGACGATCCATTTAATGTGGAAAAAGCTATTGGATTTACCAGAAATGGCTGATTCAAAATTCTTAAAGAAAAAAAAAAAGAAAAAAAAAAAAAACTAAATGACAAATGATACAAGAAATTAAATGTTATCTAAAAATATATATATATCCATACGTAATTTTCCTTCAACAGGGAAAGATTCAGTGCATCCAGAAAGTATTCATGGTGCTGCACTTTTTGCACATTTTTTATGTTACAGCCTTATTCCAAAATGGCTGAAAATCTTTTTTTTTCCCCCCTCAAAATTCTACACACGACACCCCATAATGACAGTGTAAAAGTGTTTTTTTTTAAAAGATATTTTGCAAATGTATTAAAAAGAAAAAAACCTAACAGGTCACATGTACATAAGTATTCACAGCCTTTGCCATGAAGATGAGATGTTTCTACAGCCTAATTGGAGGCCACGTGGGGTAAATTCAGTTGATGGACATGATATGGAAAGGCACACACCTGTCTACATATAAGGTCCCATAGTTGACAGTGCACGTCAGAGCACAAACCAAGCATGAAGTCAAAGGAATTATCTCGAGGCACAAATCTGGGGAAAGGTACAGAAACATTTCGGCTGCTTTGAAGGTCCCAATGAGCACAGTGGCCTTCATCATCTGTAAATAGAAGTTTGTATCTACCAGGACTCTTCCTAGAGCTGACCGCCCATTGAAACAGAGCAATCGAGGGAGAAGGGCCTCAGTCAGGGAGGTGATCAAGAATCTGATGGTCACTCTGTCAGAGCTCCTGCATTCCCCTGTGGAGAGAGGAGAACCTTCCAGAAGGACAATCAGGTATGGTAGATTGGCCTGAGGGAAGCCATTCTTTAGTGAAAGGCACATGGCAGCCCACCTGAAGTTTGTCTGAAAGCACCTGAAGGACTCTCAGACAATGAGAAACAAAATTCTCTGACCTCATGAGACAAAGATGGAACTTTGGCATGAATGCTAGGCGTCCTATTTGAAGGAAATGAGGCACCATCCCTACAGTGAAGCATGGTGGTGGCAGCACCATGCTGTGGAGATGTTTTTCAGCGGCAGGAACTGGGAGACAAGTCAGAATTGAGGGAAAGCTGAATGCAGCAATGTACAGAGAGATCCTGGATGAAAACCTGCTCCAGAGCGCTCTTGACCTCAGACTGGGGCGACGATTAATCTTTCAGCAGGACAGTGACCTGAAACATCCAGCCAAGATATCAAAGAAGTGGCTTCAGGACAACTCTGTGAATGTCCTTGAGTGGCCCAGCCAGAGCCCAGACCTGAATCAGATTGAAAATCTCTGGAGAGATCTGAAAATGGCTGTGCACCGACGCTCCCCATCAACCTGATGGTGCTTGAGAGGTGCGGCAAAGAAGAATGGGCAAAGCTGCCCAAAGATAGGTGCAATAAGCTTGTGGCATCATATTTAATAAGGCTGTTATTGCTGCCAAAGGTGCATCAACAAAGTATTAAGCAAAGGGTGTGAATATTTGGGTGATTCTTAGACTACGGACACTTATTATGTCCTTTGATCATATTGTATGAAAAACAGAAAAAAGGGGAAATTTCACACTTTTATAGTTATCTTTACAATGAAAGTGTGTTAAGAAATTTGTTCTAGTAGTCTATGATGACTTTTTCACCTTTTTTCAGCATCATTATATGCAAATATTGCCGTTTTGTGCTTGTCCCACACCCAGAGTTTTGATCTTCAATGATAAAAATGAATGGTAAAGAAACATTTTTTCTAATGTTTTAAAATATCTCTGAATAAAATATCAGTAAAATAATCAAAACATAATTGGGGTATTCAATGTCATACAACTGTTGCGATTTTTTTTAAACAAAATGTAGTTGTCCCACACTATTGCCATAATTTCCACCAAAACACTGTAATGTCCCTTTAAACAGTTTGTATGAAAGATTGTTTGGGTAGTTTCTATGGAGATAAACAGTGACATCAGAGCACATGTATACAGCGCCAAATCACAACAAACAGTTGCCCCAAGGCACTTTATATTGTAAGGCAATGGTGTGGTGGAAATTACAATTACAAGGCCAATAGTGCCCGTAGTTAAAGAATCACCCATTTACATACATGTGATTTCTTAAGTTTTTATATATAAAAAAAAACTTTTCATGTGTTCATTATGGGATATTGTGGGTAGAATTTTGAGGGAAAAGATTATTTACTCCATTTTGGAATAAGGCTGTAACATAAAATGTGGAAAAAGTGAAACACTGAATACTTTCTGGATGCACTGTAAACGTACGTTCCAAAAAAAAAAAAAAAAAAAAACATAAAAAAGTGACAATCATCAAAGAGGCTCCATTTAAAGGTTGGCGATCCAGGAGCTGGTTGGCTGAGAAGGGCTTTGACAAAGAGCGTTCGCTTTTCAGATTCACATGCAACCCTGAGGCAGACGGAGAACTATGGCTGATTTGAGATTTTTCGCGAAAGCGTATTTTAACGATGCTGTTACAGGGCCACACCTGGCAGTTTTCTAGTAAAATAACAGCAAATAAATGCAAAGCATGAACAACAAATATACTGTTACGTTTGTTGTGTTAATGTGATTTTTACCACACCATCAATAAATATCAGCGAAACGAAGACAGAAATTCCCACCAACATTGCTTTGAATTACAAAAACAATGCTGCACAACATCAATATGAAAGTTACATTTTTTAATGAATTTTTTTTTTTTTTAGTAGGTGATGTTTATTTATTCATACAGGATAACAGCCTTTCTGCACTTGTGTTCATGTGGAACACAAAACGTTGCTACAGAATAAAGGTGTGGGGGGGTCATTTTTAAGATGAATTTTGACAACATTCACTGTTCGTTTCAGCAGCTATAATGACTTTCGGCCCTATGGCTCCTTCATTAGTGTGGAATTTGAAACAGAAAATGGCACAGAACGATTTGGTAACATTAGTCGTGAAAAGTGGTCGGATCAAAATCACAGGCTGTAATAGAAATGGCTTCTGAGATATGACTTACTCACTCCTGCAGGGGAAAAAACACTTCAAAGAAGCCAAACCCCACAGATTGATTTTTTTTTTTTAAGCTGTGGAGCATCTCGCTGTCTCAAGATGTTAAGATGTTACATTCACGACAGTGACACTGGCTTCACTTAAAAACATGAGACAGGTTGGAAATACAATCTGCTTTAAACCTGCAATTTCTGCTACAAACCTATTGTGTGTGTGTTAAACAGTGATATGATGTTGACATTGTCACTTGACAAAAGGGGACATTCACAGACCCTGACGACCTTGTTGAGAATATGTCCGCTGTCTGATGGTTTGTAAAAAAAAAAAAAAAAAAAAGCTGCCAGCTGCATAAGTTCTGTTCTCTTCCAGCTGAAATAACTGGCAGCTTTTTTATTTGGTCATGTCCCCTTTTAATGTCTCCTTTTGGAAAACAAAACCAACTGTGTGTGTGTATATATATATATATATATATATATATATATATATATATATATATATATATATATATATATATATATTCATTTAATCTATAAGCTTGGCCATTAATACCATCACTTTTGCATATTGTTTCTCAGTAGCTATATGTGACCTGTATCCGCAAAAGGACTGAAGCAACTTCAAATAATTTTTAAACTTCAGGAGTGGTGAACGTTTTACTGATATTACCTGATTTTCCAGTCAGTTATGACATATTTGTAATGTGACTGCAGTTAGGTGTAACCACATATGTGAATGCTAACTGTCACACCAACCGTGATTAGCATAGTTAGCATGGGAGTGACCCTTCCACATATTAAATGCAGTTAGCCTGACCATGTAACACAGATAACAGTTAATTAGCAAAACCATTGATAATGTGACCACATAAGGGTGCTGCTAGCTGTCATGTTTGCTAAATGTGGTTAGCAGATTTAATAAAACTGCATATGCTAATCATGGGTTAGCATGAGTGGATGTTAAGTATGGTTAGAACATCCCATTATGTTACTGCCATTAATGTGACCACATATAGAAAAAAATAAAAATCATCTGTTAACGTGTGGTTAATGTGACTGTGGTGAGCAGGACCACATATGCTTATGCTAACTTTCAGGCCTGGTGCTAACTGTGTTAGTGTTTTCTTTAATATGATCCATTAGGAATCAAACATGGAATGTTGATGGCATAACTAATGGTCCGCCGCAAATCTGAAGTTCTGGTAACATCCTGAAAACTCTGAGCACTCTTTCAGGGAATTTTCAGGTCTGCTTCACTGTGTTGCTAACAGGAGTAAAATTTTCACACCCTCACACTCCATCTTTCCCTTCATTTGGTCTTTCGTTTTAGTTTCTTTAAAATTATTTTACACAAAAATGGGAGTGACACCTGTATTAACCGTTTAGTATCCTTTAAGTGAACATTGGGACAGCGCTGCACTTCTAATCCTGCTGCAGTTACGATTGTTACGAGTGTCGTTTTGTATTAACTTTCCTCTCGACCAGTCTGTCCTTTCTGGGTTAGCACTCGCCATCAGAGACCAGGAATATCATGGCTTCTTGTTTGCCGATGTCAGCCATGACAGTGGCCAGCTGGTTGATGTTCCCGCTGTGGAAATGTTGCGCCTCCCACAGGTCCAGAATCACAGAGGTTGGGCTCGCTTTGGATGCAAAGAAACTCATATGTCTAAAAACAGAAACAGGATATAAATAAAATAATGATAGCATGTTTGCAGTGAGACAATATGCATCAACCTCGTGTGGGGCTGTGGAGGCACAAATCTGGGGAAAGGTACAGAAACATTTCGGCTGCTTTGCAAACAAACATGTTTGGGCACCCCTGATGAGTTCCATGATTTTTCTTTATAAATCATTGATTGTTTGGATCGACAATTTCAGTTAAATATATCACAAAGCAGACAAACAGTGACATTTGAGAAGTGAAATGAAGTTTATATGATTTATAGAAAGTGTGCAATAATTCTTTAAACAAAATTAGGCAGGTGCATAAATTTGGTCACCCCAACAGAAAAATACATCAATATTTAGTAAATACTCCTTTTGCAGAAATAATAGCCTCTAAACACTTCCTATAGCTTCCAATGAGAGTCTGGATTCTGGGTGAAGGTATTTTGTACTATTCTTCTTTACAAAACATCTCAGGTTTGTTGGTTTCTGATCATGGACAGCCCGCTTAAAATCACACCACAGATTTTCAATAATATTCAGGTCTGGGCACTGAGATGGCCATTCCAGAACATTGTACTTGTTCCTCTGCAAGAATGCCTTAGTAGATTTTGAGCAGTGTTTAGGGTTGTTGTCTTGTTGAAAGATCCAGCCCTGATGTAACTTCAACTTTGTCACTGATTCATGAAAATTGTTCTCAAGAATCCGCTGATATTGACTGGAATCCATGTGACCCTCAACTTTAACAAGATTCCCAGTACCTGCACTGGCCACACAGCCACACAGCATGATGGAACCACCTCCAAATTTTACTGTAGGTAGCAAGTGTTTTTCTTGGAATGCTGTGTTCTTTTTCAGCCATGCATGCCGCCCCTTGTTATGTCCAAATAACTCAATTTTAGTTTCATCAGTCCACAGCACTTTATTTCAAAATGAAACTGGCTTGTCCAAATGTGCTTTAGCATACATCAAGCAACTCTGTTTGTGGCGTGTACACAGAAAAGGCATTACAGCATCTCTTTGTGCAAAGTGCGCTGTATGAACAATGCACAGAGACACTATCTGCAGAAACATCATGTTGTAGGTCTTTGGAGCAGGTCTGTGGGTTGACTATGACTGTTTTCACCATCCTTTGCTTCAGCTGATCTGAGATTTTTCTTGGCCTGCCACTTCGGGCCTTAACTAGTACTGTGCCTGTGGTCTTCCATTTCCTCACTATGCAAAGTGAGGAAATGGAAGTGGAAACTGACAGCTGAAATCTGACATAGCTTTTTGTATCCTTCCCCTAAACCATGATGTTGAATAATCTTTGTTTTCAGGTAATTTGAGAGTTGTTTAGAGGCTCCCATGTTGCCACTCATTAGAAGAGATGCAAAGAGGTGAAACATTTGTAAATGGCCACCTTAAATACCCTTTCGCATGATTGGATTCACCTGTGTAAGAAGGTCAAGGGTCAATGAGCTTACCAAACCAATTTTGTGTTCCAATAATTAGTGCTGCATACAATAAAACGACAAAGGTGCCCAAATTTATGCACCTGCCTAATTTTGTTTAAATAATTAATGCACACTTTCTGTAAGTACTAGAAACTTCATGTCACTTCTCAAATATCAGTGTATTCGTCTGCTATATGATATATTTAACTGAAATTTCTGATCCAGACCAATGATTTATAAAGGAAAACCATGAAAATTATCCGGGGTGTCCAAACTTTTGCATACAACTGTGTGTGTGTGTGTGTGTGTGTGTGTGTGTGTATATATATATATATATATATATATATATATATATATATATATATATATACATACACACATACAGTGGTGGGCACAGATAACCAAAAAATGAACTTCGATAACAGATAATCAGATAACTGAAAAGTTATCTTTGATAAAGATAAACCACCCAAAAATGTATCGGAGGTTACAGATAACCGATAAATTCCAGTATTGTTTCTAGTATATTTGCAACTACTAATAAACTGAATTTGAGTTTAAACACCACGATTGCTTCTGGAAACATCAAAGCAACAGCAGACCCAAACAATGAGCCCACACTTCTATGTTTGAACATCCTGCCTCCTGCTGGAAGCTCTTATTTACTACACAGCTTACAGTGCAGAGACATGATGCGAATCGTCACCAAGCCCAACTCTCTACCAATCAACGCTCCGGTCAGGCGGAGGTCTTGAAAAATAAAGTCATATTGACTTATGGTTTGGTGTATAAATAAAATGAATACTGATAGAATAACTCCATTAATGTCAATTCTGTCGTCTGTACAAAGTTAAAATATAACATATATCTTTTAATGTTGAATAATGCACTAATTCTGAGGTTTTCTAACAAACACAGACAGATCGCAAAGGATTCTGGGTAAAATGTACCTCTGCTAAACACTGATTGGTTCAGTCATTCACTATGTAAACCAACACGTTAATGTGACGTGTGTTGTGTGTTGGTGTTTACAGATGTGCTTTTGTAAAATATTCCATTTTTTATTTGAAAAAAACAGGCATTTTTACTGAGCCCTGGAAGTGTCATCACAACATGTTTTGCATGTGGAGAGAATGTGAGAATGTTCAGATGATTTTTTTATTCATGAGAGGATTTTTTGGACCGAGTTTCAGGTTAATCGCGTGTCCTGCATCATGTAGTGTACATGGAGTAACAAGCTGCGTTTAACATCTCACGACCACCTCCTGATTGCTGATCGTATGGTTGAATGAAAATCAAACCTGTTTGATATTATTCTGGTCGGCCGTCATGAGGGTTTCCTGCTGCTGAGGGGCAACAAGTGTCCTACCGCTCGCACTGTGCATGTGCAAACACCGCAGAGCTGTCTTGTAATGTTTTTTTTTTGTCGTTTTGTTTTTAAACTTTGATGTCTCCCATCAAGAGTTTTTGTAAATTAAATTTGAAAAAACGTAACTTGTGATTAAAAATATAGTGTCTGCTCATCTTCAGGACGAATACTGCCATGAACACTACTGGCCAGTAGATGGCAGTAGAGGCCTTGAAATCTTTCCAAAACAAAATTCCAGTAAATCCATGTCTGCTGCGACATTTAAGATGCGTGGAATTTAACAAACGCAAATACAATAACGTCTATAAACCCAGAGAATATATTCACGAGAGTTTTAGGCACTAGAGTTTAATGCTGTTGTCCGTGGAGCCTGAACAGAGTGTCTGAAATGCATTTGTCCTGTTGTGAACGTACTAATCCTACCCATAATGCACTGCTCGGCACAGCATGTCCACACTAAAACCTTAAAAATTAGCACATTACTTTAAAACTAAAACATATATCTGTTATTTTCACGTTATAAAACTTCGGACATGACAGTAATTTTAAATAACTTGTCCAAAATTAGTTTGGTTAAAATTTGAACCATAAGTTAAAAATGTATGCCTCTGGATGACTTGGGTGATATTGCCAGCATATCAGTATGGTGTTAAAGGAAATGATTTTTTTTTTTCTCTTAAAAAACAGTTTTTCTTTTGCCTGCAGAGGCTAGTGTTCTTCATAGAAGCAGCTGTCTTCTGTTTGCAGAGGGTGAAACCATACATCTGTCAGGAAACTTTTATCAGGTAGGTGTTCAAGTGATTTTAAAAGCTATCGGACAAAAATTCATCGGAAAATAATTAGACAGATAATGGTTTTTAAAGTTATCTAAAAAGATAATGAAATGAAATGAAAATGTTAACTGATAATGAAAACGTTATCTTCGATAATTATCTGTTATCGGAGTGTATATATATATATATATATATGGTCAGTGAATCCTTTGCACTTGTATTTGGTAACAAGGGGCCGTATAAAAGCAGAATGTGCAAACAAGACAACATAAAACTATAATGTAGCACTAAAATCCTATCCAAATCTGGTCTACCTTAAATGTCTACCTGTCTGCATTATAACAGCAGCATGTACATTTCTGTTATGAACAGTGACATCAGTGAAATCTCTGAGTAGGATTTCTTCTCTATATATATCTTTAATTTATACAGTCATTTTTAAAATAATATACCACCTATGTATGGTATTTAGTGTATGAAGCTCCTGGGTTTTTGGCACAATTACTTTATTCTGATATTTTACAAATAGCAACCAGATGATGATGATAATAATACATTATTGAATAATCTTATTTTTTCAAAGTATTAGAATCTGACTATGATCATAATTATTATTATTACTATTTATTATATGCAAAAAAGTCTTTAAATGGCTACAAAAGTGGGCCTTTAAGGAGTTTGGGGGGGGGGGACTTTCCCACCCCTTGCTCCTGTGGGTCCACCCTTGCACCTGAGACCTGCAGTGTGTCTGTGCAGCTGCAAAGAAAGTGTTTGCTGTCTGTTCTTTTCGACTCCGTGCTCTCAAACAGTGAGACAGAATCGAGTTATTGCGTATTTAAAGTGAAGCAGTTGGTTCATGGATTTAAAAAAAATGTAGGGCATTGTGTCGACGCCCTGGAGCGAGAGGATGTGCACTTTTATTTAAGTGAATCAACTGACTTACTAAAAAACACCTTTATTATATGGATTCTTATTGGATTTGATGAGAGCTTTCATCATGAACAGGATGGAATTATCAATGTGTCTTTTATGGAAAAGCTGCACTCCACAACCCCACATGAGGTTGATGTTTACAGGCTGTGGTCATAATGTGCACAAACATGCACATGCTGTTGGGAAAGCGCCGAAACTCACAATGACAGACACACACAAAAAAATGATTTCACCACGTTAGAAAGAAAATTGGATTTGTCTGATCTGTGGTATCCAATCACAATTTTTTTACTTGTCCCAGAGAAAAGAACAGGCATTATTATTATTATTATTTCTTGCGAGGGCTTACAGCAGCGCACCTCCAGCAGGTGGAGCCCTAGGTGACTGACTATACGGCCATGCCAAGAGCCGGCTCTGCTAGCGCTAAGTGTATTACCCCTGTAAAAAAATATCCAGTTAGTCTCAGTGTTCTCTACACAAACAGACATTTTGTAGAACCATTTCAGGTGTACTTTTACTGTTCTTTTGCATCTTGTAACTCAATACCAGCTTTTGCATGTACTATTTTGTTACATCCATTGCACTGAGAAAAAAAAAGTTTAGCTCTTGAAACTCCTGTCATATAGACTCTTCATCAATTTTCATTTGACGCTCTGTTCAAGCTGAAGCACGTAAGCCTCATTCTTTATTTGATGTTGAAATTGGCCCTAAATCCCATATAGTAAATCCTATGTGGACTTTCACAGTTAAGTCGGAAGTGACCTTTTCTATTTTAGCAGCAGAACCTTGATGATCAAACCCAATCAATGACAACAAAGCAGTGGCCCCGACCGGCTGTATATTTGATGTTGAGTGGAGCCTGATCCCTGTGGTACCCGAAGATGCTTGTCTGATTTAATGGTCTTTTTCTGTTCTCCAAATGTCTGGGGCCTTAGCCAGTATATGTAGAGCACACGGTGGTGGAAAAAAAGTCCACTTTGGTGGATTGTGTTGTGTGGTTGTCTTGCCCGGTGTACGGTGGTGAGACGACGAGTCCAGATGCCACTTTGTCCTTCTCATCTTGTGAAAGGTCAGCGAGAACTTGTTAGTTTGTCAAATCTTCAAACTGGTGAAGCGTTCTCGCACAATTCCAGAGGATGCGGCGTCACCCTACTATTTTAAGCCACATAGATTTTCTCGCAAATGTTGCATTCTGTCTGCACCAGGAGTGCACAACAAAGAGAAGCGCTGGTCAAAAGGCGTTTGGGACCGAACCTCCGCCTCATTATTCAGATAAAAACAGACGGAGCTTAGTGTCCGACGTGTCAACCCCTCTTATTCACCTCGCCGTGTCGAACACCGGCTTATCTTGTAGGGTTCAGACACAGACGTTTGCACAGCCTTGGGAGAGAAAGATCACATAAAAAGCTTGTTGGCATTTTAAGTTTTATTGATTGGGCCGGTTTGGCTTAGTCTGAACGCACAGAAACAAGCAGAAATCCTCCGTGACAGAATACTGAGGAGCTGCTGCTTTTGTCGAGAAACCATATTATTCAGCGCAGCTCAAACAACAGAGCACTTGCTCCTTCATACGGCCGAAATGGGAATTGATTATGTTGAGCAAAACAACGCCAATTAAAGCTGTAGTGCATCAATTCCATTCGTGATTAATTGGGATAAATGAAGTTGATCAGACAAATTAAGTGTCGCTATTTGATTTCATTATGTGGATGAAATTAAATTGGGAGCTAATGGATCAATGTCTTTTTTTTCTCAATAGGTACTAATAAAATACAGTAGCATGTGTGAGAGCGAATTGGTCCGAGTATGGCACAGATGATTTTTTATTTTTCTGGTGATGGGCAGTTCGTTTGTTACCTTTCCAATTACAGCCACTGAGCAGAATGTAGAAGCTGCAAGTTTAGCAGCAGACTAATCTGCTTACCTGTTTGTGCAGAAAAATGGAAGGAGGTGGCTGTGTTCCCTTAAAGAAGCAATAAGTGCATCCATCAGCCCGCGCGTTAATCCTATAATGTTAGCTGTGTCAGACCAGGATTAGTCTGCTAAGGCAGAACCTCGTTTATATGAACTTTAGCAGGAACACTTCAGCGGTGCACTTCTCTGCGATTGTGAAGAAACTATTCTTAAAACGCAAAACAATATGTGCAGCACTTCAAAACCTATTAACATTTTCAAACAAGATGGTGTTTACACATGCAACATCTTGACACAAAAAATTTGGATCAGTGAGATTCTGTGGAGTATTTTTAAACTGTTTGTGCTCTAGAGGTCACAGGAATCATGATTATGTTTGTACAGTACCTAAAAACTTTCTCAATAATTTCTGAAGATAAGGAAGAACATTTGAAATGTTTTGAGTTGCAAAATACAAGATACCCTAAGTGAAAGTGCATCAAAATAAACCAGAAGGAAATTTCTATTTAAATTTCATATACCGTATTTTCCGGAGTATAAGTCGCACTTTTTTACATGTTTTGGCCGGGGGTGCGACCTATACTCCAGTGCGACTTATAAATGAAAAATATACCGGTAGGATCTCAATTAATTTACTGTAACAAAACAATTTTACGTGACAGAGTCGATCTATGTTTTAAAATGGCCACCGGAAAAGGAAATGCAATGCATCATGGGCACTGTAGTATGACGGCCATCCTATAGGTCACGCTGGTCGCGATAACCAATCAGAGAACAGAACTTTGGATGCGTATTCCTCACCTCACCCACAGCGTGTGAAGCTGACAAACTCTGTGCTTGCTGTTATTCCGGCTTGGCGAACAGAACAGCTTCAACCCTTGGATATCAATGTGAGCAGAGTGTTTAAGTTGACGCTGAGAGCTGCGTGGGAGCATTGGGTGAGCGACGGCGGAGGATTAGCGTGTGCACTTGGAAGGAGCTGTCGTCGATGATTGTGAAAAGCGTTTGAAGCAGACGAACATGGTGTTTATTCCGGGACGGCTAACAAGACAGCTTCAACCCTTGGATATCAGTGTGAGCAGAGTTGACGCTGAGAGCTGCATGGGAGCACTGAGCGACGGCGGAGGATTAGCGTCTGCACTTGGAAGGAGCTGGATCGACACCGCTGGGAGGTCATGAGCTGCGCAGGTAGGCGCTGCATGGTTCGGCTCGCAATGTCGTCCGCAAAATACAAACATATCCGTAGGTAAAATGCAGCTCACGAGAGGGCACTCGAGGCTTGTGTGACTGTTCCTGCGACTTCTGACTACCATAGAAAAATAAAAATTTTAACGTTACTGATAACATAACAAGACAACGGAGAAGGCCCGAAAAAATGCCACCAAAAAGAAAATCATACTCTGCAGATTACAAGTTGCGACTGGTGAAATATGCATCCGAAAACGGTAGCCGTCACAATATTATCATCTGAACTTTTCATGTTAACATACCTGTATGTCCATGGGACTTATAGTCCAGTGGACCTTATTTACGGTTTATTTTTCTTTATAATGGATAAAGTGGCTGGTGCGACTTATACTCCGGTGCGACTTATTTATGGTTTGTTTTTCTTTATAATAGATAAAGTGGCTGGTGCGACATACTCCGGTGCGACTTATAGTCCGGAAAATACGGTATTTGGTTAATAATTATTTCTTAACAACTTAATTTTATGTATTCACATTTTTTATGTATTTACTGGGTTACTGCTACATTTATCCTTGTATAAAATGACAAAAAGTCAGCTGTACAGACCATGCATCTTTCTTCTCTCTAATTCCACGTGGTTAAGTAATATGTTCGTTGACAGCTGATCTGGTTTGACTGGTACTGACCGATCTTATCATTGACCCAGTTTGGGTATCATGTAATATTTTGTACTGGTACCTGTTGCACGTGTCATAACCAGGAGTCAGGATCCATTTGTACTTTACCTCCATTTGTATTGCACTCGCTTATTTGTTTGCTTATTTGTTTTGCTTGTTCATGTGTTTGCATGGACGGCAAGGAAGCTTCCTGTGTGACACTACTGTCGCTGCAAGCCGATTCTCCACAGACAGCATCAGATCTATTTTTAGGATTGACCTAGTTTGAGGATCATGTGACATTTTGTTCTGATATACTGGCCTGTTGCACCTGTCATAACAAGGTATCAATCCAATGTTTCCAAATCTAGGTAAAGACTGGCAGGCAGCAGTGTCTTCTTACATATCCAGCAGCACTCATAATAGCTGTTTTTAAAAATTAGTCAATCAATATTTGAACATGTTACCCAATACCTATAATCATCAAACATTAACGACATCATCTCTTACATGTCAACATGTGGCACAGTAAATATCAAGATAGTGGCATTCTTAGTTTGGGAGTTACTGTGTCTGAAAGAGTGGATACACTCACTGACTCACTCACTCAGATTAATGAAAATACAACCCACTTATGGAATTTAAAAGGACAAATCCTATCCGAAAGGTTACAGACACAGACTTGTGATTGATAGTTAATATATTTGATTCCCTTGACTGACCTGAAAATATGAGTGGGGAAGGTGATGAACAGCACTTGTCCAACTTTTATTGCCACCATCAAAGTGCCATTAAGCATGGTTACGACAAATGAGCAACTTTCATGGAAGCTGTTTGCAAGAGTATGTGTGAATGTAGAAGAAGTAACCCTGAGGTCCACTGGGCCGGTGATTAGACTTCAGACTTCAGACAACTTTATTGATCCCTAAAAGGGCAATTACGTTTACACTCCAATTACCTCAGACAAGATACAGCAATTAATCCACAATTATTACTTGTTTACCATAATAATGGCACACATCAAAATTAAAGACAACACATATAGATTTGACATTGTTTATGTGCTCTAAACTTGAAGCAGTCATCCAAACTGAGGCAAAGTGGGTGAAGGCCACAGCAGGAGGGCTGCCCAGCTTGGGGGTTCAAGGCTGCAGCAGTAAAAACCACGCTGCTTTCAAGGTGGCAGGGAGGAAGCAAGGGTGAGGGGAGTGGAGAGACACGGGGGGTAATCCCTGGATAACATAGTGAGAAGCGAGTGAGAGTCTATGACTCCCTCAGAATAGGACGCCAGTCCATCACAAGTTAGTTCCCCGGCCAGGTCTGGTACCCACTTATAGCTGGGCGGACTGGGACAATGCAGACGAAGTGTCTTGTAAAAGACATAGAAAAGTATAGCTTCAGTGGGAATTCATGCCCAACAAATGTTACCCCTGAGCTCCCTGGTAGGTGTGTGACTGTGAGGCGATGGAAAACGGACTGTAGAACTACTGTGTACTCTTTTTTATGTAAAGTTATGCTCTTTAATCTCAAAGTGGAAACACATTCTTAAAACATTACACAACCCAAATAAGAAAATGATCAAACAAACAAACAAATGAAACAACAAGAAGTGGCACTCAGTGTGCAGCACCCGCGGCTTACATGTTTGACACTCAATAATGTAAATTCAGTCTTTGTGATTCAGTCATACTACACAATGCGGTCATGTGTGGCCTTTCATCAATCATGTCCACTTTGTCCTCAACTGTACCTGAATATATATCGGCTCCACCATAAACAATTATGTCCTTCTGTTTGAGCTTTTAGGGTCGCCCAAGGTCAAAGGTCATGCCAGCAATGAAAAGGTGATACACAACTTCATATTAATGTTTAATAGCAAACATTTGTATCCAGAACCAATGGGTCTCGTTTGAACCCCTGCGCGATATTACGGGACAGCTTGACAGTGTGCAACACAAACACAGCATCACTCCACAGGGAACGATGGTGTACTGTTTTTTTTTCGGCTGCAATCACCAAAGCAGTCGTGAAAAGTGCCTTTTTTTTCAGATTCCAGTGGAAAAGGGAAGACGAGACACAAATGGGAGAGGCTGTGTCGGTAAGTTTTAGCAAGATTTAATGTGAATAATGAGCCAGACGAGTGACTGGCCGATAATGCGGCTGTCCCCGGATGTAGCATATGCACTTTCATTTTAACCCTTTATCGCCCACCCTTAAATGAGACTACGGTGCTCAATTCCTCAGAATAGCCATTCTAAATATTCCCTATAGCACTGGGCTCAAATGTTGATTTTGGCTTGCAACTGTGAGTTTTAACTGAAATTTTTTTTTTTCTGTATAAAAAACAAAACAAAGCAAAAAAAGCAAATGTGTTTTGTTGAATAACCCTCAGTCATTTCACCAAGTCTGGGCCAAATTGGATCAAGTGTCAAGTTGTTTTGTTCACAGACAGACAGACACACAGCACCGATAACTGCACCTATGATGGTTCTGTTCACGGGTATAAAAAAATGTAAAAGAAGAAGCTTTTATTCCACAGCCGCTGTATGTAGTGGATAGTTACCTCTCAAGTTTAAGTCTTTGTGCTAGCATTCTCCAGTCGGCTCCGTTGGGACAGGGGGTGTCCAGGCTGCTGCAGATCTTCTGCCTGATGAGGTACGGGATCTGAAAGGCGCTCGGTCCTGCCAGGGCTGTGGCGTTACTGTCCATTAACAGAAACTCAGAGTCCACAGCTCGGGTGTCCTGTTTAAAACAGCAGCTGGACTTCAGCAGAGCCGATTGGGGATAACTAGCCACACAACTGTTGCACAATGGCTTAATGTGATGCTGAACGTTACCTTGGCGATGTTAAAGTCGAGGCTGAAGCTCTGGCCCTCCCCTTCCACCTGCCACACACACAGTTGGCAGGTGAGCTCGCAGGTGCTGAGGCTGAGCCGCTCCAGACTGAACGTGCAGTGCAGGTACCGCTGGGAACCGTTCCAGATGTGGTAGAATGGAATCTCCTGCAGAAAACCACAAACGGCAGCACCGCGCCACAGTCAGGAAGTTGAGTTTGCAACACATCAGAAACAACACCGCCTGCCTGGAGCCCGTCGACATCATCGTTAATCACGCTGACGTCGCCTGTCACCGTTAAGCAAAAACGGCTAAATATATCTGAGGCAGCAGACTGACAACTCTCATGTATGTTGAACAGAAACAACGTGCTGCTGTTGCTAAATCGTCTCTTTAAAGGGAGTTTTGAGCTTCCTGACTCAAAGAACTGTCAGAGTTCATTAGAGAAGCAATCAAACACAGTCTATTAGAACTTTAACAGCACGGCGACTGTACCTCCAGCATGGGACACATTTCTCTATTTGTCAATTATTTTTTTGTTGATTCAGTCTCCCTTTGGAGGCACAAAGGTGCCTTTCTGGGGACAAATCTGAATCAATGACACAAATGATGTTTTTTTTCCCCTCACAAACATCACATTTCTTGTCTGCATCGAAAGTGCACCCTGTGACGGAGACAGATGTGTGCGCAAGAATAAGCCTCTCTGGAGCCAACAGTAACCAGGGGAGTGTTTGGTAGAATTTATTCAAGGCTGACAACTTCTACAGCGTGCTTTGTTGCTCCACATTCGTGCACATTTTGCATATCTCAAGGGAAGCAAAGAGGTAACTCTGGTGGTGGTGGTGGTGGGGAACAAAAAAGAAAACAGGGCATGTTAACTCCTCACTGCACTTTGGTTTCAGCAGCTGACAAAAACTCATTTTGAGAGCAAAATGGGCATGCAGTACACCCTGGCAATCAAACAGGGGCACTGTTACCCAGGCAGACGGGTGGAGTATGGCGACGGTGAAACGTACAAATGTCTTCACGGTGCCCCAGAGAGACCAAAGGCCTTTTTTGGCCGCATTGCTGAGAGGGGAATAACACTTCCAAATGAACGGGCGGCGTCCAGAGGAATAAGCCTCTGTTCTGGCTGCATTGTTGCTGCCGCTGCGTGCCTGGCACAGCCGGCGTTGCTCTCTTCAGGGACCCAGAGCTCACTGCTTCCACAGTTACAGCCTGCACATTTTTATAGTCCTCTTTGAATAGCCCTCGAGCCTCTGTCGCCGGGCCGCAGTGCAGTGGGCCATGCAAGTGGCGGAGGTGGTGGCGGTGTGTGTGTGTGTGTGTGGGGGGGGGTAGCTGCAGAGAGCTTCCAAGACTCAGGATGTGAAGTTCCATATATTTACATGTTGTTCTATATTTCACTGGAGCTCCCTCTGAGAGCGCCGTAGATAGTGTAATCAATCAGGAAAAACAACAACAAAAAACCTCTTCACATGCACACACTTTGTACACACACACATACGCATACAGAGACAGAGGGGAAAAAAGGTGCGCTCGACTCTGTAAACAACAAAGGTTGTGCCCTCACAGAGTCCCGCAGTAAGACAACAACAACAAAACACCCCAAACCCTCTTTTGTGGTCAACTCGAGCAAATCCAAACATACTTAAAGCTCCAAAGCAAGCCAAATTAAAAACAGCTTTCCAGAGATGCAAACAGACCGTGGAGTGAACTCTCATTAACAATGAAAAGTTGGTCCTGAAGAACCTTTGATTACTCAGTAACTTTTAATTTCTCTCACTTTTAAACTGAGTTTAAAATGAGCAGAATAGCTTCTGTAGAGAGTATCTGGACAGATTCAGGACTTCAATCCCCCTTCATCTGCTTGCGTTTTGTCCTTGAGCGACTTCTGACCCCTGCAGCCCCGCAGGGCTGTACAGCACACCTGGTAGCCGGCTAACAGCTTGCTCCTCCAGTGCGTCTGGGGCATGTCATGGATGGACAAGCGCAGGTTGTGGTAGCTGTCTTTGAAAAGCAGGACGTGTGGCTCGTCAATCAGTCGACCGCCGAGCTGCCGCTCCATCTGCATCACCTCCTGATGAAAGTGGGGAAGAAGAGGAGTGCCGTCAGGGCTCAAAGGAAACTTGTTCACCCACACAGATACGTGTATTTACAGTACATAGAGACAACATGCCGCTTTCATGGCATTGGCTAATGGATATAAAGCTGGGGGCCATATTGTGAGGGGCACACCTATTTTTTTAAACAAATGCACATGACCGAAAAAAGCACCATCTCTCATGAAATTTGTCTTTTTTCTAAAATTCTTAACTGACTTTTATTTAATTAATATGTCATAGAGTTTGAATACATAACATATAGCAGCAATATGGTTTCATGCAGAGCAAGAGAATGATCGCTGAGAGTGCTGATGGGAGAATTATATAAATCTGGTGGCAAGAGAAGAGTTGTGGTATTGTATGAAGAAGTCTGAAGTGGCAGAGAGTATGAGAGGGTGGTGCAGGATGTGTGCAAGGACAGTGAGACTGTGTTGAAATGCGCAGCAGGGATGACTGATACATTCAACGGGGGTGGTGGGATTACACACCTAAGCCCACACTCTCATGAGCGCCAGTAGCTTAGTTTATGACAAGCTAAAAGTGGACGCTCTCATTATGGCCAAACAACTGTCCAGTTTCTGGGTATTCTATGTTAGTACATGCCCGCGGCTGACGTGCTTGATGAATTCCTGTGCAAAAAGTAGTTCCCAGATACATTACCATTTACAGTTGGTGATGAAAGACTTTGGTGTTAACTTCGTGTTAAAGTCAGAACAAGAAGCTGCAATGAAAGAGCTCTATCTGGAAGAGACACATTCTATGTGTTGCTGCTCCAACGAGAGTGGCACGCTGAGCAGGGTGGGGAAAGTAGTCCGGCGAGTTCAATCTGTGGGCGCAAGATATCCCACAATGCCAAAATAGCAGAGATGTCAGTCCAATGAGAGTGGCACTCTGAGCAAGGTGCCCTGAGTGATGGACAGATTGACAGACACGACCAGAAAGGGGTCTCCATGGGCTATGATGTTTGCAGATGTCATTGTGATCTGTTGTGAGAGCAGAGAGCAGGTTGAGACTAGTCTGGAGAGGTGGAGGTATGCTCTGGAGAGAAGAGGACTAAAAGTCAGTAGGAGCAAGACCGAGTTCATGTGTGTGAGTCAGAGGGAGCCCAGTGGAATAGTGCAGGGGTATTCCACTGGGCACCGTTCTACTACAGATAGAGATACTTTATTTATCATTGTAACAAAGTACAACGAAAGGTAAGGTGCAAGCCTTTCAGTGCAAATGTAAACCTGAGTAAACCATACACACACTTTAAAGGTAGGGAGAAGAAAAGAAAAATGAACATAAAATTTAACCAAATGAAAGAGGTACAGTTGTACAGTTGTATGCAAAGGTTTGGGCACCCCTGATGATTTCCATGATTTTCCTTTAGAAATCATTGGTTGTCTGGATCAGCAATTTCAGTTAAATATATCATATAGCAGACAAACACACTAATATTTGAGAAGTGAAATGAAATTTCTAGTATTTACAGAAAGTGTGCAATAATTATTTAAACAAAATTAGGCAGGTGCATAAATTTGGGCACCCTTGTCATTTTATAGATTTGAATACATGCAGCACTAATTAATGGAATACAAAAATTGGTTTGGTAAGCTCATTGACCTTTGACCTCCTTACACAGGTGAATCCAATCATGAGAAAGGGTGTTTAAGGTGGCCATTTGTAAATGTTTCCCCTCTTTGCATCTCTTCTAATGAGTGGCAACATGGGAGCCACTAAACAACTGTCAAATGACCTGAAAACAAAGATTGTTCAACATCATGGTTTAGGGGAAGGATGCAAAAAGCTATCTCAGAGATTTCAGCTGTCAGTTTCCAATGTGAGGAACATAGTGAGGAAATGGAAGACCACAGGCACAGTAAGGCCCGAAGTGGCAGGCCAAGAAAAATCTCAGATAAGCTGAAGCGAAGGATGGTGAGAACAGTCATAGTCAACCCACAGACCTGCTCCAAAGACCTACAACATGATCTTGTTGCAGACAGTGTCTCTGTGCATCGTTCAACTATACAGCACACTTTGCACAAGGAGATGCTGTATGATGCTGTAATGCAGAGGAAGCCTTTTCTGCGTACATGCCACAAACAGAGTCACTTGAGGTATGCTAAAGCACATTTGGACAAGCCAGCTTCATTTTGGAATAAGGTGCTGTGGACTAATGAAACTAAAATTGAGTTTTTTGGACATAACAAGGGGCGGTATGCATGGCTGAATAAGAACACAGCATTCCAAGAAAAACGCTTGCTACCTACAGTAAAATTTGGAGGTGGTTCCATCATGTTGTGGGGCTGTGTGGCCAGTGCAGCTACTGGGAATCCTGTTAAAGTTGAGGGTCACTTGGATTCCAGTCAATATCAGCAGGTTGTTGAGAACAATGTTGATGAATCAGTGACAAAGTTCAAGTTGCGCCGGGGCTGGAGCTTTCAAAAAGACAACGACCCTAAACACTGCTCAAAATCTAAAGGCAGAGGAACAAGTACAACATTCTGGAATGGCCATCTCAGCCCCCAGACCTGAATAGGGATGGGTATTGATAAGATTTTATAGATATTGATGCCATTATTGATTCTGCTTATCAATCCGGTTCCTTGTCGATTCCCTTATCGATACCTCTTGTGAATTTTCTGTGTACTAAAAGTAAGCATTACAGGTTTTCTATTTATTTTATTGAGTCTTAAAGTAAATAAATATGAAATTGGTCACTGTATCCTTGATCTCTGGACATAAATAAAAATAAAATCTGTAGTTTTTGTCAAAAGCATTTCCTTTCAGACATTTTGGCATGAATGTCTCTCCATGCCTCTGAGCTGAGCTCAGCTGGCTGCTGCACGTCAGTGCAAGACATCTCATTTTGGGAGGAAAAAAAGTTTTGATCGATTGCAGTTTGTTTGTATTACAACTGGACTTTATCGTTCTAACTTGACTCGGCAGAGAGCGCGCAGCGTTTGGAACTGTGTGAATAGAACAGAGACCGATTCTCATTTCTTTCTCGCAACAAGACAGGAGTCCCAGCTAGTGACTTTAATCTGCACAAAAGTGACTCAAAATTGACATATTCAGGGATGAAAGTGGTGGAAAAAAAAAAAAAGCTGTGGCCCAAAATTACTGAAGAAATTAACACAGTGGAGGTACGACCGGGTCATATGAGTTCTACAACATAACTGCTATTAAACTATCAGAAAATAAGTTTACTTCTCTGATTTAGTACATTATTACTAACCAACCAACCACACCTGTTTCTAATACATCATCAATCCAGCATCTAGTAACCATCCAGCATGTGGAATGCACAGCTATCTGGATATTAATTAGGCAACAGAAAGTTGTTTTTCTCGACTGATCTGATGAAATAAAAATTCAACAAATTTTAATAGGTTGCACTCTTCATAGGCTTTTAATTTGGCGAGCTAGTAAATGACAGCATTTCTCGTTTCTGAGTTACCATGTTAACAAACTGGAGGGGATGGAATCTTTCTACCACATTTTCCAGGAAGATATGTTGCACCGGACGGAGTGTTCCCCACATCTGTCACAAAAATGTATCATGAAGAAGAAAACACCTATACAAGTTGCATCAATCTATATGTTTTGGGGGTCATCTTTCACTCACATTATTTATTTATAATGCAAACAGTGTGCAACTTCTAATAGGCTAGTTAATATTATTATACGAGGTAAAAAGAACTCAAAGTATAGTGCTTCTTTTTGCTAGTGAAGTGAACAGGTGAAAATATTTTGAAATACTCTGATGCATACACCACTGTGGCAGTAAATGTGTGCATTGTTTACCTGACTAAATGTAAACAGCTTTTGAAAATGACTGATTATATAGTTAGCCTTAACTTAGCCTCACTGCCCTCCTCCATTACAGCTATTCCACAAAGCCCAAACAAGTGAAGTGCTATTGGGACTTGTTCTTTAACATGAAGCCCCTTCCTCCTCTTTCATTCAGACCAGGATACAGGCACACCATTCTGTTGTCACACATACGGTGTCATCTTGTGGCAGTAGACGATAATGCAGTATTTTCTCGTCAAGTAGAGGTCTGTCCAAGAAGTAACGGACCTTTATATTTTTTTCAAAAACTATATGGATTTGAATCATGTGCGCTTGCATCAGCCAAGCTTGAACCTTTGTGCGCATGCGTGAGTTTTTTCACGCCTGTTGGTTGCGTCATTCGCCTGTGGGCAGGCTTTGAGTGAGCACTGGTCCACCCCCCTCGTCGGATTTTCATTGTCAGGGAAATGGCTGAGCGACTGCCGCTTTGCTCCATGAAAATTTTTTCAGAAACTGTGACAGACAGCCAGGTGAAAATTCAGATGGCTTTTGGTGAAGATTCTATCGGTGTCACACAGATTAAGGATCATTACAACCGGATTAAAGACGGCCCACACTGGCGGAGGGCGCGCCGCGCTCCGACCAGCCATCGACAGGCTGAAACGACCAGATCATTTACAAAGTGAAGGCTGTGTTGATCTGGCACGTCGTGTGACTACCAGAGAAATTGCAGAAAATGTGGACATCAGCACTTTTGCGGCACATTCCACTGTTACAGGAAATTTTGTAATGAAAGACGTGCGGAGGAATTCGCGCGTCGGGACAGAGCCGCTCAAACACCTCCGTGTTGGAAGTCTCACAGGACAAGTTGTGACATGCCCAGCTGTTACACAATTTCTCGGATACTCACTCGACTGAAAAGCCACCAAAAGCCGTCTGAATCTTCCGAATAGTTTCCAACACGGAGGTGTTTGTTGTGCGCCTGCCCACAGGCGAATAACGCAACCGACAGGCGTGAAAAAACTCACGCATGCGCACGAAGGTTCAAGCTTGGCTGATGCAAGCGCACAAGATTCAAATCCATATAGTTTTTGAAAAAAATAAAAAGTTCTGTTACTTTTTGGACAGACCTCGTATGTTGCAGGATCAACCAAACAAGCAAACAAAGGTGTGACTTGTAGTCTGGAAAATACAGTATGGTGGGTAGGTAGGTATGTAGGTATCTATCTATCTATTCACTGTATTTTACAGTGAACATGCCAGGGCTTCTCTAAAGATGAGAAATATACTCAATGACACTGATCGATGCTTTTTGATCAGTCAGTGAGTCGCTGTCATTCGGTCTTGTATGGCAAGACAGTATAAAAGTGGCAAAACTAAACTGTGAGAAACCTATGACAAAATTTACTGCCATTATTTACTATGAAGCAAAATCTACTCACTGGTGGAATGTTATTTTATGGTCTGAACTGTCTGATGTGGGCTTTTTTAACTGCTTTGTTTACGACAATTTTTGCAACCCACCGCAGCATATTGTGCAGATTTACGTTTCATTTCACCTGTGTGTCACGTCTACCTGTATATATAACTCTATGCATTCATCATTTCCGTCAGACAGTACGTGCCAAATGTGTAACTGTCTATGTGAACACCACCTTCACTGCCTTCTGTTGAGGTGTCTCTGTTGCATAAAATAATAAAAATAGCAGGCTTACACATTAAAGTCATTACAAGGTTGATCTCCTACCTCTGTGTGTGTTTGTGTTTGACTTTCTGCAGTCGCATTTGCATTCGAGCACTGCAGCCATATAGGCAGACTAGCTACCTGGGCAGTGATGAAGTCACTGACTAAGCCATTAGTCAAGCGCTCATTGTTCTTGCATGGCAAATCCCCTTAATTTCATTTTGTTTTTGTGCCAGCAGAGATTTGTAAATGCATGCTTAATATTTTAATCTCTGTGGGACTTGCTCAGTGGACCATTTGCTGCCATCCAAATGACCATCTGGAACGGGATGATAATATCCGATGTGTTTTCTTCTAATCTATCAATTCATTTTAAGTCAGATGCTTCATCTTGAATGACTCCTTAAGAATCCGACACTTTGGATGCTGTTCACATATGCGACCTCACACTTCACTGAGGAGAGCATATTACAACAGAGAATAACACATTTCTTAAATTAGCAGTCTGGGAAGAACTCACAAATAAGATGTTCTTTTAATCTCTTTGAAGAGGGTAGCAAGATGGGAGCAGGGGAAAGCCATCGAAATGGGAGATGAGGAGCCATATCTCAAAGATGACATCTCCAGGAAGAAAGATGAGTGTATAGATAGCAGCCATATGTTGAGCTCTGCATGCCAGCATGGTTGCTCATGGTATGTATGATTTCAACAAAGACATTTAATTAAGGTAGAGAATTGCAGTAATTTCTCTCTGCACAACACTGATTCAATTTTCTGCCCCCTTTCCCAGGAATGAAACTGGACTCATTCCAATTATAGCAGAAAGGAAGCCGTTAATTATCTAGTTGGAATCTCTACCTGCTTTTGTTATTTGATGTGTGCGCGTCTTCACTGAACAAGCACTTTTCAGTTCAGCCTGAGAAATGGAATTTCGTGTTTGCTCAGTATGTTGCTAATTTCCATGTTTGCTTAGTGCTCATCCTCTTGTTAGCATGAATATCATGCCCCATGCTATGGGTTTTCCTGACATTCCATTAGTTTACTGCATTGACCCAAACACAGCAGAACAATAAAACACACAACGATTCTAACTCAAAATTAACTGCAGCTAGCTGGTATGTTCTTCTTGAACCACCGTGTCACAGCAGTGTAATATTACCGAGCATACTTCGTGTGAGTGGGAAGGTCGGACAATGGCTGTGAATCAAAGCACTGAGGTTTAATGAATTAATAACAGAGGACAGTGTATTCTCCACAGATTTAAAAGCTCTCTGCTATTATGCCTAGCACTCATAAAAAAGGCACATTATGAGGGTCTTCCAGAGGGGTTCATTTAACAGTTCTTAAGTACAATTACTTGTTGGGGCAATTAGCATTTCAAATTCTGAGTCTGGTGGACTTTGATCATACCTTTGACCTGTAGTAGCAGATATACACATAGGCCTGGTAGTAAGCTAAAGACCAGACATTGGAAGATATCCTACAGCTTACAGTAGGGCATGACTATCTATAGTGTTTCCTACACATACAGTAGACCGGTGTCATCAACACTGCACTTGGACATCACCTGTCCTGACTGATTTCGCAACTCTCCCTGCTCCATCCACTGAGAGAACTACGTCAGGAGTGTTCAGCCAGTCAAGAGCAAGGAAACGCCAGACTTGACCAATTAGTTGTAGTTGCAACAGACAGATGTGGAACAAATGCAGAGAAGGTGATCTCGAGGAGCAGGGTTGGTGACCCTTACTCTGGACTGTACTTGAGCGAGTTGCACATATATTTTAACAGCTACTAATGTACAGTTGTATGCAAAGGTTTGGGCACCCCTGATGATTTCCATGATTTTTCTTTATAAATTGTTAGTTGTTTGGATCAGCAATTTCAGTTAAATATATCATATAGCAGACAAACACAGTGACATTTAAGAAGTCAATCAATCAATTCAATCAATTTTATTTATATAGCGCCAAATCACAACAAACAGTTGCCCCAAGGCACTTTATATTGTAAGGCAAGGCCATACAATAATTACGTAAAAACCCCAACAGTCAAAACGACCCCCTGTGAGCAAGCACTTGGCGACAGTGGGAAGGAAAAACTCCCTTTTAACAGGAAGAAACCTCCAGCAGAACCAGGCTCAGGGAGGGGCAGTCTTCTGCTGGGACTGGTTGGGGCTGAGGGAGAGAACCAGGAAAAAGACATGCTGTGGAGGGGAGCAGAGATCAATCACTAATGATTAAATGCAGAGTGGTGCATACAGAGCAAAAAGAGAAAGAAAGAAAGAAAGAAAGAAACACTCAGTGCATCATGGGAACCCCCCAGCAGTCTAAGTCTATAGCAGCATAACTAAGGGATGGTTCAGGGTCACCTGATCCAGCCCTAACTATAAGCTTTAGCAAAAAGGAAAGTTTTAAGCCTAATCTTAAAAGTAGAGAGGGTGTCTGTCTCCCTGATCCGAATTGGGAGCTGGTTCCACAGGAGAGGAGCCTGAAAGCTGAAGGCTCTGCCTCCCATTCTACTCTTACAAACCCTAGGAACTACAAGTAAGCCTGCAGTCTGAGAGCGAAGCGCTCTATTGGGGTGATATGGTACTATGAGGTCCCTAAGATAAGATGGGACCTGATTATTCAAAACCTTATAAGTAAGAAGAAGAATTTTAAATTCTATTCTAGAATTAACAGGAAGCCAATGAAGAGAGGCCAATATGGGTGAGATATGCTCTCTCCTTCTAGTCCCCGTTAGTACTCTAGCTGCAGTATTTTGAATTAACTGAAGGCTTTTCAGGGAACTTTTAGGACAACCTGATAATAATGAATTACAATACTCCAGCCTAGAGGAAAAAAAATGCATGAATTAGTTTTTCAGCATCACTCTGAGACAAGACCTTTCTAATTTTAGAGATATTGTGTAAATGCAAAAAAGCAGTCCTACATATTTGTTTAATATGCGCTTTGAATGACATATCCTGATCAAAAATGACTCCAAGATTTCTCACAGTATTACTAGAGGTCAGGGTAATGCCATCCAGAGTAAGGATCTGGTTAG